>NC_091298.1:3329957-3359957 GCF_038502225.1 Cherax quadricarinatus | reverse complement strand
TATTCTTGATCATGTTAGTCTCCTCCATCCTGTAAATGCTCAGGCCACCTTAACATCCCCTTCCTTAACTCGTGCATTTCGTAACCCCCACACCATCTACATGTTTCTTCACTCAGATTTTGTTTTGCATAATATTAACACCAAAGACTGTTTTCAAACACATCACTGCCTCCAGCCTCTTCATCTTAGCAACGTTTAAAACTTATCCGCCACACCTATTTAAAAGTGTTGGTACCACCATATATAAACTACTTTCCCTCCACAGACGCGTCTATATACCATCCACCTTTATTCCTCGTCATTTCTGAGGTTCATCTATTTTTTTTATCCATATACCGATATGTCCACTCCCAAATATCTAAATGAATTTATTTCCTCCATACTCCCTCCTTCCAATCTAATGTCCAGTTTTTCGATGTGTAGAATTTTTTTACCCTCATTACCTTGCTCTTTTCTATGTTCACATTTCGTTCTTTTTTTTTTACTCACCGTCCCAGTCTCCACTTCTCTTCACAATCTCCCAAAGGAACTGTCATTGGCAACTGCCACTTTGTATCACACATCCCTGTGTAAGGCCTTCTTTTACTGGAAAATAATAATATATTGGTTTCCTACAAATTAACCTGAGCCTCATTATCCACATGAAGCTTTTATTATTTATGCTTATCTTACTGCTATCTATTCCATACATATGTAAGATCTAGCGCATTCTTCGTCTGTCCACCCTCTTGTGCCTTTTCCAAATCCATAAATGTAACAAATAGTTCCTTACCATTATGAAGTGCTCACATGTTCACTTTAATGAGGACACCTGATCCATACATCCTCTACCATGCCTTAATTCTCCTTGTTTCACTCCATTCCTATGTTCGTCTGTCAATAATAATTTACCACACCCTTTACCTGATATATGTACAGGCTTGTAGATGAATGGTTCAGAGAACCGACATGTTGAATTAGACACGTGCAACTCTTGGGTATCTTTATTGAGGAAACGTTTCGCCACACAGTGGCTTCATCAGTCCATACAAAGGAGAAACTTGAAGAACAGGAGGAGAATGAGGTAATCAGTCCCTCAGCCTTGAGTCGATGTGGTCAGTCCATCAATCTTGAATAGAATACGGTATATGAGCGGAGAAGCACATGTGTCTAATTCAACAATATATACAGGCTTATTTCCCTGTAATTTTTTACATTCTTTCTTAACCCCGTTTCCCCATACAAAGGAACTTTACAGGCTCTCTGCAAATATTTAGGTACCTTCCTTGCCCTTCATGCATATGTTGAACAAATAAATCAACCATTTCGACAGTAAATTCCTACCTGCTTTTAACGTCTGAGTCTTAATTCCATTTGCCCAGAGTGCTTTACTATCTTCCATTCCAAAGGCAGTCTCACGCTTTTCCTCGCATTCATCTTTGCCTCTTCCTTACTCCTAGCAGACATTATTCCTCCCTGCCCAATACTTGATATTACCGTCTTCTATTCATAATCAACATTTAAGAACAATTCATAATATCCTCTTCATATTTACAGTACCTCTCTCACCCATCTAGCATCTCCCCCTTCAGGTACATATGTTCCTCTGGGTTTCTTAAATTTTGTTAGGTAAGACACATATGCAACAGTTAGGTATCTTTATTTCGAAACGTTTCGCCTACACAGTAGGCTTCTTCAGTGGAGTACAGAAAAGTTGATAGAAGCAGAAGATACTTGAAGACGATGTAATCAGTCCATCACCCTTGAAGTTTTGAGGTGGTCAGTCCCTCAGTCTGGAGAAAAGTATTGTTCCATAGTCTGAAACAATATGGAGTTGAAGTGACAGGATGGAGCCTTACATACCGCCAGGAGGTGAGATGTAGGCCACTAGTAGAGGTAAGAATGTAGTCGCTGGGAGTTCATGTCCCTCTCAAATCCAGCCATTCTCACTGGCAGAAGTTGTCCAAGTTGATTTCAGGTCTGTACCAAGATACCCTTGTGTTGCAGGGTCTGACAGAGTGAACATTAAATTTTGTTAATTTCTCTAAATTTGTTTCATATTTTCAGAAAAAATTGTAAATAAAGGCTAACCCATCCTCTCATTGGCTGCTACACTTCCTCGCCGCTTGTTTCATCTCTGTTTTTCCTCTCTATGTTTTCCGCTTTCCGTACATCAATTTTACATTGTAAAATTGATAATCATTCCACCAGTCACTCCCCTTCCTACCCATAACCACCCTGCTAAAGCCACAAACCTCTACTGCGTACTCTAGCACTGTACTCTTAAGTCTACTTCGTACCCAACTACCTGTGCTCTCTACCCCAATTTTCAACCACCAGTTGCTTATACACCCCACACTCTCCTACACTTCATTCTTTTTCACTCTCATACGCTCCTACCCAGTGAACCACTCCTACGAATGTAGCGCTTCATAATAAAAATACTACTACTACTACTGCTATTACTATTACTACTACCACCACCACCACCACTACTACTACTACTAATAATAATAATATAGAGAGTGATAAAGACCGTTGTGTTGACTACTTTAATAATAATAAGTGTATTAAAGAGTGCATGTAGTGTTAACTAGAAAGTGAGCAAGTGTTCCACTTTAAGCGCTGTTGCCTCTGCTCTTCCACAGTATTAAAGTGCGCCTCGAAATTAGTTTAAGAACTTTTTTTAAAACGTTGCATCAAAAACGTTTTTTCGGGCTGAATTATCCTGCCTTATTTTGTCAAATGAAAATTCGATATTTTACGGTTCTCGCTTTTGTTTTTGTAATAGTTAATATACGTTTTTTTTCACTATTAATAACTTTAAAGAAAGACAAAGAAAATAATGAAAAAAAATATTAGAAAGGAAGAATGTTGATTAATGTTTCTTCTTTAATTGAATAACCAGATGGAATTTTATTTTAATTTCGTATAAATCAGTTACATATCTTTCAGTTGTGATAATGCTACAGCTGTAAATATTACCGACATCATTATATCCAAAGTTAACTGAATATTCACTGAAAGATCTCCATTCTTGTGTCGTTGAAGCTTCATAACAACACTGGAAGACTGGTGATGGAGGCAACTTATTTATTACGAGTCAAAATGAGACGGGAAGAATAGTCTGTGGGAGTGAGAAGTTACACCTGACGCTTTATGATGGTAAAGCCTGGCCCAAGAACTGAAGATTAATCCAATATCTCCGTGGGGTGCAGACGTGGGTAACAAGGCTCCGAGATCCTTAGCGTTGTAAGGCGTGCAATAACAGCTAGCAGTAATCAGTGGTAGTGGAACGTCAGTGAACAATACTACGAGTGATAATTAAAGTTATTAGTTAAAGAAAGTGAGAGGAAAGCTGAAATCATAATATTTCAAAGCGCAAACCGTTGGGGGTCTTAGGTGCTGTTGCCACATTGGCAGCGGTAGGCCTGAAGAAGTGATGCCACAACAAGTTGTGTGCCATTATACATATAAAGTGAAGTGTATACTATCATCAGTGAAGAGTGAAATCGCATGAGGAAGCAGGATGTATGAGAATATATGGTTATAAACATCACGGGTGAAGGATCTCCAAAATAGGGATTTAAGGCCTACGTACGACGGCTTCGTCATCAGCAGCTGGCAACTGTCACCGCACCATTGCAACGCAAGTTTATTCGCCTATTTGTGGTTTGCATGTTGACGGCCCTGGCTGGCCTTGCATACTGTTTGATACTGGTCACTCACTCCTTCAAGCTATTACCAGAATTAGAATAGAAATAACATAGACATAGAGAATATAGTGTTGACGAGTGTGAGACGGTAGGTGGGACAAGATTTTAAGGGCAACATTGTAAGATGGTGCTAGGGTCAAGTCCCAGGAGGGTTGTGTCAGGTCACAAGAAGTTGCGGCCAGTCATTACACCGCACAAGACACTCTCACACACACACACACACTCACACACACACACATGCACACACGCACACAGGCAGCGTTATTACCGGTAGTTATTAGCAATAAGAATACTTAGGAAGCTAGGAAGTCCTCTCTCAATGTGAACAAGGAAAATGATAATAACCAGCAACAATTAATATGTAAATCCAGAAAGGGCAATAAGTGGAGAGAGTAGCATAATTGGGAAAGATAAATGAGACTAAATTTGTGCCTACACGACGGATCTTTCAACCACACCACCTACCCCCCCCTAACCCTCCCTCCCTCACACACAAGCACACACACACAAGGGTAGACACTCACACACACACACACACACACACACACACACACACACACACACACACACACACACACACACACACACACACACACACACACATACACACATACAAACACCTACACACACACATACACACACAAACATACATAAACACATACACACACACACACACACACACACAAACACACACACACACACACACACACACACACACACACACACACACACACACACACACACACACACACACACACATACACACACACAAACACACACAAGACAAGGTGGACAAAGACAGGATGTTCCAGGGAGGGGACACAGAAACAAGAGGCCACAATTGGAAGTTGAAGACACAAATGAGTCAGAGAGATAGTAGGAAGTATTTCTTCAGTCATAGAGTTGTAAGGCAGTGGAATAGCCTAGAAAATGACGTAGTGGAGGCAGGAACCATACACAGTTTTAAGACGAGGTTTGATAAAGCTCATGGAGCGGGGAGAGAGAGGGCCTAGTAGCAACCGGTGAAGAGGCGGGGCCAGGAGCTAGGACTCGACCCCTGCAACCACAAATAGGTGAGTACAAATAGGTGAGTACACACACACACACACACACACACACACACACACACACACACACACACACACACATACACACACACACACACACACATCTCAGTAGTAGTAACTGGTTACTACTACTGAGACTGGTAACTGGTTACTACTACTGAGAACTCAGTAGTAGTAACCAGTTACCAGTCTCAGTAGTAGTAACCAGTTACTACTACTGAGACTGGTAACTGGTTACTACTACTGAGACACACACACATACACACACACACACACACACACACATACACACACACACACACACACACACACACACACACACACACACACACACACACACACACACACACACACACACACACACACACAAGTGACAAATATTTCCATAATGAACTAAACCTGGAAGTCATATTAACATAACTCACTTGGTTCATCATGGTCCATCACACGCTGGCTCATCATGGTCCATCACACGCTGGTTCATCATGGTCCATCACACGCTGGCTCATCATGGTCCATCACATGCTGGTTCATCATGGTCCATCACATGCTGGTTCATCATGGTCCATCACACGCTGGTTCATCATGGTCCATCACATGCTGGTTCATCATGGTCCATCACACGCTGGTTCATCATGGTCCATCACACGCTGGTTCATCATGGTCCATCACATGCTGGTTCATCATGGTCCATCACACGCTGGTTCATTATGGTCCATCACACGCTGGTTCATCATGGTCCATCACATGCTGGTTCATCATGGTCCATCACACGCTGGTTCATCATGGTCCATCACACGCTGGTTCACCATGGTCCATCACACGCTGGTTCATCATGTATCATGTGGGAGTTCGACACGTGGAATTAGGTATAGAAATACGTAGGCTGGTAGTACGTATAATTACAGATATGTGGAGAGAGCCCTGACAGCCGTTACCTTGTCTCCTCGCTCACTCTCGTCAACTCACTGACTGGCCGCCCACGTACCCATATGTGAGAGGGTCTTTGAATAATACCAGGTCAGCACAATATGAGTTCACAGTGACTCAGGCAGAGACGGTTGGTCGTTGAGTCAACGGTACACTGGTTACTGGTAACTGGTTACTACTACTGAGAGCTCGGCGACGCTAACGTATGTCGTCCCGACATACAACTAATACAAACTAGAGATGGCAGGTATACGGCTTGGGCTGATTCTATACAATGTCAAAGTACACAACAATTAAACATTATAACATACATAAGTAGAACAATGGAATGGAAGCTTACGTGACTGAAACTGTAATGCAATACAAGGTATACTATAGTACAACTTAAAACTCAACAAATGAACAACGAACTCAACGTTGAGATTACAAGTGATAAAAAAAAAAATTTTTGATCGATTGATCTGTATTCGTGTGATCTACGGATTCTGAGGAAGGAATATATACAAAGAAAGAGTGTTTAACAGAAGCAGATTCGGTGCACTCAAATCTAGACTGTTAACTCTCAGAATGCGGAGAGAACATGAACACAAAAAAAAATTCTTGAATACTGATAAGTTGATACTGTAATTATTCATCGATACAGGTTATTTACATTTAACCCCAACTCTGCTAGGGTGAGATTGACATATGCAGAATGGGTGTCATCTCTGGGAGGATCAAACTCTGTAGCATTGGCTAACTCATGCTGCATTTGAGGCAAATCTGAATTGGAAGTTACAAATGATACTTGAGGATTTCTCAATACCTGTCGTGTACGTAGGGAATAACGACATTCAGGTTGATCGTCTGACTGAGTATCAGAGGAAGAGAGTACAGGATCAGGAGGATTGTCAGAGTCTGTCACAATAGTCTGGGTTGGAACATCATTATCATCACATACTAACTTCATATGATCCAAATGCGATTCTTTATACTGACCAGTACTAATCTCTCTAACCTTATACTTATTACCAGTGATATGTTCAACTACTCGATAAGGACCAACAAACTTTTGATCAAGCTTTGGCATTGCAGACGTTTTGTTAAAGTTAATCAGCATAACTCTCGAACCTACTTTGATTTTGGATGGCTTTGCTCGAGTGTTTGCGACTCTTGTAAATTCAGCTGTTGATTTATGAAGTGTTTCACGGATTCTTCTAAAAACACTTTGAGCTAAGCTGGTACGAGTTGCTATGAAATCATCAGGGTTGTAATTTGGTTTCGGATTAGAATATAACAACTCATAAGGCAAACGTTTATCTACACCATACAATGCATAATGTGGAGTATCACCTATAGAAACGTTGTAAGCAGAATTTATAGCACACTGCACATCAGGTATAACTTCATCCCAAGTTTCACTGTTGGGATTGATAGTGGCTCTCAAGACATCAAGTACTTTCTTATTGGTTCGTTCCGCTAACCCATTGCTGGCAGGATGATGAGGAACAATGGTGGATTTAGAGATCTTGTACAAGGTGCACAAATTTTCAAGAATTTCATTACAGAATTCACCTCCATTATCTGTTACTAGGGACTTAGGGGTGGTATGCCTGCAGATAATGCGTTCTTTAAACGCTTTAGCTACTGTCTCGGCAGTCTTATCTGCAATAGGAACTAACTCACAATATCTGGTGAAATGGTCTACCATAACACACAGATGTTTGTTACCTTGGAGGGAACATTGGAAATTAGTTAACAAATCTAGCGCAACTCTTTCCCACGGTTCGCTAGTAGCTGGATATACTTGGATTGGATTAGGACCATTAGCATTACCTTTATGTTGCATGCAGACACTACATTTCTTAACATACTCAGAAATATCAGTTGCCATACGAGGCCAAAAGTATTTCAATCTGGCTTGTTTTACTGAACGATCCATACCAGGGTGTGCAACACCTGGTACATCGTGAACTAGCTGTAAGGCTACATTCACTAGTGACTGTGGAATTACTAACTGGTATACTCTTCTGCTAGGAGTACCCAACTCGGCTGTTCGATACAGTAATTCTTGGTTCATGACAAAGTCACTGATGGGTGCTGGTGGCTTCACAGTCAGAATAAGATCTTCCTGGAGCAGGAATCGAATCACACCAGACCACATGGGATCTGTTCGTTGAGCATTCTTTACATCTTCAGCACTAAATGGAGGGTCTGAAGTTACTATACTAACATGTCGCGATAAGGCATCTGCGACTACATTTGACTTGCCAGGTAAATGCTCAAAGGTGGGATTGAACTCTTGGATAGTCAAGGTCCATCTGGCTAACCTTCCAGTAGGTTGTTTGTTCTGGAATAAGGGTATCAGTGGAGCATGGTCTGTCAAGACATGAACAGAGTACTGATAATGTCTCGGAAGTGCTTTAAAGACCATACTATTGCTAAAGCTTCTTGCTCAGTTACTGTATAATTACGTTCAGCCTTCGTAAGGACTCGGCTAGCAAATGCAACTGCGTTGTACTTGCCATCGGTCTTCTGAGCTAGTACGGCACCTATGCCAATTGAACTAGCATCAGTTGTCAGATAGAAGGGCTTAGAAAAATCTGGAAATTTCAAAATTGGAGCAAATGTTAGCTTTTCTTTTAGGGTTTGGAATGCTCTTTCTTGACGGAAGGTCCAAACAAAAGGAGCATCTTTCTTAAGCAACTCAGTTAGAGGAGCAGCTATGGAAGAAAAATTGGCAATGAAAGATCTATAAAAACCTGCTAAGCCCACAAAGGATCTTACGGCATCAGCAGTTTTGGGAGTTGGAAAATTTAGTACTGCAGTTACTTTACTTTGGTCAGTCGTAACCCCTCTAGGAGTGACTACGTGACCAAGAAACTTAATTTCTGATCTGAAAAATTGACATTTAGACAGTTTGATCTTTAAGGCTTCTTCAAGCTTACCAAGTACTACATCAAGTCTTTTCAAGTGTGTATCCACGTCTTTAGACATGACGATTACGTCATCTAAGTACACCATAAGTGCATTACCTATGAGACCTCTAAAGATATTAGTCATGAGCCTTGAGAACGTGATAGGGGAAGATCGTAATCCAAACGCCATACGGAGGAAGTGATAATGACCTGTAGGAGTGGAGAATGCAGTTAGCTCTTGGCTGTCCTCGTGAAGAGGGACTTGCCAAAACCCTTGTAACAAATCTAGGGTTGAAAAGACTTTGTTATCTCTGATATTACGTAAAAGATCACCCAGTACAGGGAGTGGAAAGCGATCTGGAATGGTTTTCGCGTTTAACTTCCTAAAGTCAATCACTGGGCGCCAAGTACCATCCTTCTTAGGTACTAGTATCAAGGGTGCATTCCAAGGTGAATTGCTAGGTGCAATAACTCCATCATCAAGCATTTGATTGATCAATTCTTCTGCGACAGCAACTTGTGAATGAGGCATTCTGTACGCAGGTATGTAGATAGGTCTAGTACCAGGTTCAAGTGGAATACGATGGGACAATAAGTTCGTTATACCCATCTTCTCACCTGGTAAAGCAATGGGTTTACGACGTTTTTTCAACAGAGTCAACAAACGCTTGACTTCATCTGGGAAGTCAGTGGGAGCTAAGTCTTTCTCCTCAACTGGTGGAACAGATTGATCCAGTGAAGTGGATGAGGTCTCCCCGGCAGAAATAGCACCGACCCACTGGTCAGGTGACATTTCATCCTCTACCTGAACAGGGTAAGGATAGTGAACAAGATCAACAAGATTGGTATTTGCTCTGAGGCGAACGTGACTCAGGCAGAGACGGTTGGTCGTTGAGTCAACGGTACACTGGTTACTGGTAACTGGTTACTACTACTGAGACATGGTCCATCACACGCTGGTTCATCATGGTCCATCACACGCTGGTTCATCATGGTCCATCACACGCTGGTTCATCATGGTCCATCACACGCTGGTTCATCATGGTCCATCACACGCTGGTTCATCATGGTCCATCACACGCTGGTTCATCATGGTCCATCACACGCTGGTTCATCATGGTCCATCACACGCTGGTTCATCATGGTCCATCACACGCTGGTTCATCATGGTCCATCACTGGTTCATCATGGTCAATCACACGTTGGTTCATCATGGTCCATCACTGGTTCATCATGGTCCATCACACGCTGGTTCATCATGGTCCATCACTAGTTCATCATGGTCCATCACACGCTGGTTCATCATGGTCCATCGCACGCTGGTTCATCATGGTCCATCTGGTTCATGATACTTCATCACTGGTTCATCATGGTCCATCACTGGTTCATCATGGTCAATCACACGTTGGTTCATCATGGTCCATCACTGGTTCATCATGGTCCATCACACGCTGGTTCATCATGGTCCATCACTAGTTCATCATGGTCCATCACACGCTGGTTCATCATGGTCCATCGCACGCTGGTTCATCATGGTCCATCTGGTTCATGATTCTTCATCACTGGTTCATCATGGTCCATCACTGGTTCATCATGGTCCATCACTGGTTCATCATGGTCAATCACACGTTGGTTCATCATGGTCCATCACTGGTTCATCATGGTCCATCACACGCTGGTTCATCATGGTCCATCACACGCTGATTCATCATGGTCCATCACTGGTTCATCATGGTCCATCACTGGTTCATCATGGTCCATCACTGGTTCATCATGGTCCATCACACGCTGGTTCATCATGGTCCATCACACGCTGGTTCATCATGGTCCGTCACACGCTGGTTCATCATGTTCCATCACGCTGGTTCGTCATGGTCCAACACGTTGTTTTATCATGGCCCATCACATGCTGGTTCTTCATGGTCCATCACGCTGGTCCATCATTGTCCAACACGCTGGTTCATCATGGTCCATCAAACGCTGGTTCTTCATGGTCTATCATGCTGTTCTTCATGGTCTATCATGCTGGTTCGTCATGGTTCATCACGCTGGTTCGTCATGGTCCATCACACTCTGGTTCAGTAGTTCCTGCTAGAACACACAGCAGACTGGTACAGAAGATTGTAGCAGGTTATCAGACTGGTCCAACATTGATATGTCGTAATGAAAATATATATATGTCGTGCCGAATAGGTAAAACTTGCGATTTTGGCTTAAATAGCAACGCTCTTCTTGCCGAATAGGGCAAGCGAAAATTTGTGTATGCTATAATTTCGCAAAAATCATTCTGAACCTAACGAAAAAAAAATATTTCGAAGTGTTTGTATTATTAAATTACTGCAAACTTATCTGAAATATGTTTAGATGGATTAGGCTAAATTATATTGCGGTTGTTATAATAAGGCTAGGTAAGTTTTCTAAGGTTCTTTTAGTGCAAAATTATTAATTTTTGCATTTACATAAATTTACATAAATTTTAGATAGGATTTAATTGTAAATAAGTTCTTGCTAATTGATAAGTTTTACCTGTTCGGCACGACACACACACAAACATACAAACACACACACACACACACACACACACACACACACACATATATATATATATATATATATATATATATATATATATATATATATATATATATATATATATATATATATATATATATATAATTTTTTTTTTTTTTACAACAAGTCGGCCGTCTCCCACCGAGGCAGGGTGACCCAAAAAAAAAAAGAAAGAAAATCCCCAAAAAGAAAATACTTTCATCATCATTCAACACTTTCACCACAATCACACATTATCACTGCTTTTGCAGAGGTGCTCAGAATACAACAGTTTAGAAGCATATATGTATAAAGATACACAACATATATATATATATATATATATATATATATATATATATATATATATATATATATATATATATATATATATATATATATATATATATATATATATATATATAGGTAGTGGATGTTCACATCATTGTGTTTGCACTCACATCTTCGTTTTTTAAAAAGAACTGAAGATGTGGGTGTGAACTGTTATCTTCTACCTTGATGCATAAATGCACTCACGTGTATTATAATAATTCCTTGCTATACATAACTGTGTACATACATAGTGTAAAGATGTAAAGTAGATATGTCTGCCCAGCAACCCATTATGACAAAAAGTGGAGAGAAATTTGACGGAGAGGCTTTGACTAAATTATATTATTCTTCAGGCAGGTATGGCAGCGGGGGACGAGGAGGAGGTGAGGAGATGGTAGGTGAAGGAAAGAAAGGGAGGCGAGAGGGGTGAGAGGATAACGATGGGAGGGGGCACAGTAAGGGGTCTAGAGTAAGGGGTGGCTAATGGGTGCACGAGGGGACAGTGTTGTTGCTGAGGACAGATTGATGATCCAGCCACTCCGAGGTCCTCTCTATAACACGTCTCCAGACTGCCTTCCTAAGTAAATTACACAAGGAAGGGTCCAGTCTGAAGGAGTTGGCCTGGTTTTAACTAACACACTACAAGTTCCCACCACCTTTAACCATCCAGTGTTACACACTTTGACCTTGGACCTGCGCACTTTACGATAGATCACCTACACTTGGTGGATGATGCTTAGTACAAGTGAAGTAAAGTTTGTTTTATAATATTAAGAAAGCTTCTCGCTCGACTAGTACAAGTTTATTTTCTTGGGCATATAATTATTTTGCATTGTTTTCAATTAATTTACGTATTTATTTATTTTATGTCATCTAAATTTCTCTCCCTCCTACTTTCCATCTTATAACTCGGTCACCTATACATAATTTCTGTTCACTTGATCTGGAAAAAAAAATACTTCTGCTCGTGGGATACACTATAATGAG
Source organism: Cherax quadricarinatus (assembly GCF_038502225.1). NCBI lineage: Eukaryota > Metazoa > Arthropoda > Malacostraca > Decapoda > Parastacidae > Cherax > Cherax quadricarinatus. Next base: position 3,347,498 of record NC_091298.1, on the reverse strand, counting down.
AGATGATAAGTCGTAAGTCACAGTAAACCTGTGAAGATTGTGCAGCTGTTGATCTTTTAATGGAAAGCTTGACGATATCCTCATTGTCCCTACTATGTTATGTGATGTAATAAATTCTGTAATACAATATGACAGGCTAACTAAACCCTGTGTGATGAAATATGACAGGTTAACTCATCGTGTGTGATGGAATATGACAGAATATACATTGGTTACCTGTTATTCCCACTATATAATTATCATATAGAGTAGCGGCACACCAGTGATGTATCTAACATTGCTAAATAATAATAAAAAAAACATTACAATCACAAAAAGACAACCACCAAGAACATGCACTAAACATCTTAATCTGGTAAACATTCTCGATAAAAATGTCCTGGAAAATACGTTTAGGGTCTCAGACCGAGCCGCGGGGGCGCTGACCACCGAAACCCTCTCCAGGTAGGGCGTTAGTGATGTTGACTGTGTTCTTTGGAACTCGTTCTGCTCTCTTCTGGGAGACACTGTAGACAACCAAACTCTGCTGTAGTCCAGCTGGTTAACATGTACATGATCGGAAACTTTTACGGCAACAAGGACGATGTGATTATAACAACATTCAGATGTCCTGAGTTTCAACATTTCACAGGACCAATGGAAGTTTGTAGATATCGTGTCACTGGTGTTGAGATCAGTTCTTCCCGACTCACCTGTGGGTGGTCGCCTGAGGTGTAGATCCCTCCTTTTATGCTAGAGGCCTCAGCACCTATACCAGTATATACAGGCCTTGTCTGGGCCCGGGCCGCGGGGGCGTTGACCCTCGAGAACATCCTTCAGAGATCAAGGTCTCCTTGAATTTATTTCTGCCTTTGTTGCCATGAACGTTCCATGCGTGTGTTCGTACAATACGTGTGCGCTTGCATGTCTGGTGGCGTGATACAATCACAGGATCCATACATAGAGGTACGATAAAGCACTTGGAGCAGGGAGAGAAAGTAGACCCTGGAACCAGCGAAGAGGCGGGGCCAGGAGTTGTGACACTACCCCTGCAACCACATATAGGCGAGTACACACACAGACACACACACACACACTGGGTCATATATCTCGCGCTAAAATTGAGCAAAACTCGGGTGGACGTAGAAATTAGAGTAACACAAGTTAGCAGCGTAAAACACTGCGGGTAATTAGCTAATAGTTCCACCTGGAGTTCGTGGTCATTAAACTTCAGCACAAACACAGAAACTATCTCCCTAGGATTCACTTCTCTCCTTGATTACTGTTATACTCACAAGGGAAGGCACTAAGCCCCCACACACTCGGAAGGCTTCCAATCCTTGCGTCAAGAGTCCTTCCTGATCTTCAAGGCCCCTTCCTCTGGCAGCAAAATATTCCAGGGTTCTCCATAGACTTCTATGTTCTCCTGCCACAGGATTCTATGTTCTTCCTGGTGAGTCTATGTTCTTCCTGGTGAGTCTGTGTTCTTCGTGATGAGTCTGTGTTCTTCCTGATGAGTCTGTGTTCTTCCTGATGAGTCTGTGTTCTTCCTGATGAGTCTGTGTTCTTCCTGATGAGTCTGTGTTCTTCCTGATGAGTCTGTGTTCTTCCTGATGAGTCTGTGTTCTTCCTGATGAGTCTGTGTTCTTCCTGATGAGTCTGTGTTCTTCCTAACGACTCTGTATTCTTCCTAATGACTCTGGGTTCTTCCCTCTTTCTCTGTGTTCTTCTTAACCCTTAAACTGTCCAAGCAGATCTACGTTCACATGCGTAGATCTACGTTTTTTTTACATATTTTCAAATACAACAAAAAGAAAGTAGATCAAAGTTTTTTACACGTTTTCAAATGTAAAAATGAAAAAAGAAAATCTACTTTTTTACATACTCCAAATGTTGAAAAAAACGTAGATCTACGTTTGGACAGTTTAAGGGTTAATGCTTCGCCCGACACCAGGTTCACGCTAGCTAAAACATTAACTGCCTTAAAGTCCCGACATTGGAGGTATTCTGTTAATATAACAACACTGATGACTATTACTCGTGAAAGCTGATTGTGAACCCTGAGATAAGTCGAAATAATGCAGCAATAATAACTTATCAACTTTACTGTTACTGCTGCTACTACTACTGATACCACTAAGGCTACTGCTACTGTTACAATTTTACTACTACTAGTAGTAATGATAATAATAAAAGTAACAATAAGTTGCAATAAAAGAAAATAAAATCCCTCAGAAAGAACTTTGGGGGAAAAAATCAGAAATATTGAAGAGAAGTTGAGAATTGTGTCAATTTCTGAGTTGATGGTTGAGAGGGTGATCGTGACCTGAGATGCTTGGACGAGCATTCTGCATGCTCTGTCTCCTGACCTCTGACCCCTGGCTCCTGATCCCTGTCAGACTCCTGACCTCTGACCCCCTGACTCCTAATTCCTGTCAGACCCCTGACCTCTGACCCCTTTACCTTTGACCTCTAACCCGTGATAGATACCTGACCCTTTGACCTCGACAGAGTGAGGCTAAGACCTCCAATGCTTAAGGAGGGGATAGTGCCACCTCTCTCATTCTCTCTGTCTCTCTCTCCCTCTCTCCCCACATCTCTCTCCCTCTCTTTCTTTCCCTCTCTCTCTTTCCCTCTCTCTGTCCCCATCTCTCTCTCCCTCTCTCTCTCTCTCCCCATCTCTCTCTCCCTCTCTTTCTCTCCCTCTCAGTGTATATACACAGAGATATACTCCGCTTGGTATATATAAACTGTGCAATATACCCAGCTAAAATTATTTTGTCCCAAGGAAACGGGTTTCTCTGATGGGCAAAGTTAACCAGTAATTTAAGTAATGTTAAATATTTGATATTATTCCTGCTCTGAAAAATGTTAAACTAGCATTCAAAACTTTGGGAAGAAGTTATCGTATATAACCTGGATATAATTATGCTTAAGTTTATTAGCAAGTTATGTAACACAGAATGTTGCATGTGGAAAGATTATGTGTGTGTGTGTACTCACGTATTTGTGGTTGCAGGGGTCGAGTCACAGCTCGTGGCCCTACCTCTTCGCCGACCGCTACTAGGTCCACTCTCTCCTTACTCCAAGAGCGTGTGTGTGTGTGTGTGTGTGTGTGTGTGTGTGTGTGTGTGTGTGTGTGTGTTCCAGTGGCACTGTGTCATTTGCATATACAACCTGTGACAGCTCTCTCACTGCATCAGATTTATGATCGTCTCCAACCACACGTCTCTCTAACACTCCAGTCTTCACTTACGCAACAACTCTGTCTACAAACACCTGAAAAAGCCAAGGTAACATCATGCATCTTTGCGTCAAACACACTTGCTGGGAAAAAATTATCTTTCAAAATTTCTTCTACTAATTTAAATACGAATACAAATATTTAATTCAAAATTGCTGTATGAAACATATAATAATCTGAAAACTGTAATAAAGTTGGTAGAATTACCAGAGTTCAATCAAGTCAACAAAATCTCCGGGAGGTAGAGGAAGATTAAGGTCCTGATTGACTTTACGTCGTAGAACCTCGATGTACCTACCAGAAAAGCCATCGAGGTTCTACGACGTAAAGTCAATCAGGACCTTAATCTTCATCTACCTCCCGGAGATTTTGTTGACTTGATTGAACTCTGTGTTAATTTCAACTGTTTTTCTTTCAATAACAAGCTCTACACACAAACCTACGGCATGGGAATGGGGTCCCCCATCAGTGCCGTCCTAGCCAACTTATACATGGAACACCTAGAGTCCGAACACTTCTCCAACATCATCCCTTCAAGCGTCACTTTGTTACGTTACGTGGACGACGTCCTCGTAATAACTCCCAAACGTTTTGATGTACGGAATCTTCAGGCAAGGCTCAACGCAGTTGAACCGGCGATCCAGTTTACACTAGAAGAAGAGTCCAATGACAAGCTACCTTTCCTCGACGTCCTCATTCACAAAGTAGACAACAACCTAAGATTTCAAGTTTATCGGAAACCCACCAATAAAAATGATCTCACACACTTCTATTCCAGTCAAGATACCAAGACCAAAAGAGGCATCATCATCGGGTTTTTCCTAAGAGCATACCGAATTTGTAGTCCTGAGTTTCTTGACGAGGATTGTACATACATTCACCAAACATTCACTGAGTTACATATTCCTTCCTTTTTCATCAAAGACTGCAAGAAAAGAGCTCTTTAGATCATTAATTCTCCACGCATCAACACCACTCCCAACAAAGTTATAATTCTTCCCAACAGCCAGGTTGCACTGAACGTCTCAAAAGTACTTTCACAAGCTAACACCAGAGTCGCCATCGCTTCTAGCACTTCAATAAAGGATCTAACCAGGACAAAATCCAAGCACCACTAACCAGTCAATGCAGGAGTTTACACTATACCCTGTGGAGGCTGTGACAAGATTTACGTAGGTGAAACAGCAAGAAACCTCGACACCCGCTTCAATGAACACATTTACGCATGTAGGAACGATAACTTGAACAACGCCTGTGTACAACACCGAAATTCCACCAATCATCTCATGAAATTCAGAGACGCCCAATTAGTGATCAAAAAAACTAATTTCCGCAGACGCAAGTGCCTCGAATCAGCACTGATCGCTGTTTCGAATACAATTAAACAAAGCAACGGCAGCTTCACCATCTCCGAAGTCTTAGCAAGAATCCTCCTGAAAACAGTAAACCCTGCCATCACATAGTCTCTCCTGTTATACTACACAAAGCACATTACAGAGAGTGAACACTGAAACAAGCTGCCTCTTTCCAGTCTATATTTGTCCAACCTATTTTTATGTTACCCAAGTAATAGCTTTTATATCCTTTTACTCATGTACGAATTAATTGTTCTTCCATATTGTATTACTTTTGTCACTACCACTACTACTACTACTACTACTACTACTACCACTAGTGAACATCGGAATGGTACCTCACTTGTATTGCACATCACTCTGAGCCTTTATATACCCTCTGTGTTCATGTATTGTTTGTAATGGCTTGATAAAGCTCCTGGAGAGCGAAACGTTGCCACAGTTAAAGTCACATTGGTTGCACTTGTGTCCTTTTACTTTACAATCTGAAAACTATATGATGCATAGTATTTCATGCAAGACCTAGGCTATAATGTATTTAAAATTAACATAATTTATTTCTTAAGGGTCTTGTTACAGGGTAACAGAAAGAACCATTCAATATGTTTGCGTCATCAGCTGCATTGTTTCTTTATCCATTCTGTTTTATTCTATTTACCCCACACCCTTTCATCTGTTTAATCCGTGCTCTCTTATGTGCTTCAGCCAGCGTTAGATTCACACATCCCTGACCCTTCGTAAGTCCACTTGAAAGGCAGAAGGTATGATTGCTTCTGCAATCATACCTTCTGCCTTTCGAGTCGCTCTTTGAATAACAATTGTCTCATGCACTTTACCAGATGTACTCAACAGACTTACACTCTGGCTGGTCTCGACTGTGATGATACACTTGCAGGAGAACAAGTTTGAGCAGGATAGTGCTTAAACTGTTTTACGTCATGATTATGCCCATTTCAAAATCACTCTTCACAAAGCTTCGTCCACAGTGGCCTTATGAAGATCTTGATAAAGTGTCACTCTGATGGAGTAGGATTCGTCTTCTAAAGGTGTCTTTGATATTACTAATCAGTGTTGTCATCATAACTTTTGTCGCACACTGACACAACATTTAATTCATGAAACAATTCTTGTTAACATCAATATAATTTTTCTCAGTGTTAGCACAATTTTCTTGGATCCTCTACAAAACATATATGTCCAGAAGTCTTCTATTTAATCCTCTATCCTCGCTACGTAGTTTAGCAAACTGCTTCTGTTGTGCCCAGCATCAAGCCTCACATAATAATGTATTTCTTCTTCACGCATGTATTCCCTAACGGGAAGCGCTAGCAGGGTGAACGGGAGGCAATAAGACTCAATCCAAGAAAGGGAAGAAACAATTCTTTGGGCCGAGAACCCTTCAGCGGGGGTCGAGGCATCTTCCTTGAAGGGTTTAACTATTAACGTCGCTCAAAACACTTATCCTGGCTCCACTCTTCTCTCACCTCCAGCACATAAGCACTGGTCAGCCACCTCGCATATCTCTCTTTGTTATTATGTGAAGCATAAACACGAGTAGGTCATTTACTTCAAGAAAGAGTGGGGGCTCGCTCTTCCTACTTGACGAGCCAGAGGCCTCAGGACGTGGGTATTGAGAGTTGATAGTAGTGAATGTATTTTTATAGTATAGGACTGAAGAGTAACTTCATTTCTATGCGCTATCTTGTGTATTAAATCATTTATGCTTTCGTCTTTGTGGCATCCATATTTAATGTTGTGATGGAGTCGGCTGACTAAACCAGAGGTGGGTTACCTCGGTGTTTGATTCTCCTCCAACCACAACAACACCATAACACCCTGGCAACTTCGGCTTTGATTCCCCTTCAACCACAACAACACCATAACACCTTCCCTATGTGTGGCCTTGAGGTAGGGGGTAGGGGATCAGGTCGTGTTTTCACCAGCCTCGTGACGGTGAACCTCCAAGTGGAATTAGCAACTAATTAGACGATGTTGGAGCTTATTATAGCGATGAGTGTTTGCTGTGTCTCACTGGTCGGATGCTGCTTCCTCACCTAGCACCTAGAGTTGTTTGCAGGGGCAGAATCACAGTTCTTGACCCGCCTCTCAAGTCTTATCCACAGGAATTACACGTATTTACAGTTCTTCCTTTTGGACAATACAATTTTTTCGGCATATTGTGCATAATACAACACTCAACACTCTGGCTGAAGGTCGTACTGTCCACAGCATAGATGACACTCATACACCTGACAGATAGTAATGCATGTGGTTCCACTTATGTCTAAAGTCTCTAGACTCTATAGCATTTTCTATACCACCAATCACGTCTATATAACTGTGTTCACAGGACGGGTATAGCGTTGACGCACACTCCAAATCCTGAAGACGTGTCACCACCGCCATAGATCTGCCCCTATAGCTGCAAATGGGTAATTAGAAATAGATAATTACAGGTTGCTAGGACACAAAGAAGGAACTAGTTTCATCACTACAAGTCACACAGGTTGAATGAAGCAGATACATGTGCCGGCACCCCACGCCGAGGTAGTAATGAAATCTTACTTATATCAGTTAAGTTTACCTGATGATAGGCATCAACTAACAGCTGGTCATTGTTACATGTTAACAGCTGGTCATTGTTACATGTTAACAGCTGGTCGTAGCTGCATGTTAGCAGCTGGTCGTAGCCACGGGTGAGCAGCTGCTGGTAGCCACATATTAACAGCTGGTGTTTCCACTGTACCACTAAAAGGAGATGATAATGCCAAAAAGTCTTCTTTATCAAGCAATAAAAGGCTCTGTGTCCTCTTGAAGAGCCAAAGTTCAGGTGTGTCCGGACACTGCGCATACATATGGCCTGTTTTTCCTCTTCTCCAAAGAGTTGTATGAGAATTCCTTCACATACCATGAAAGGAATATTGCAGCAGTCAGGCTGAATTGTATTCTGTTCTCTCTCTCTCTCTCTCTCTCTCTCTCTCTCTCTCTCTCTCTCTCTGTAACTGTGAGATAATTTACAATTGCATTCTGAGTTATCTGAAAGTTTTCAATTGTCGTGGATCGTCCAATAAAAGGTGTACCGGGGTCATGTGGATCGAACCTATGTTAGCTAGGAGGCAATCCCACATATGTATTTTAAATGTTGAACCCTATGATCTGTGGATACATAGATACTGGGGACTACCACAATATACGGATACTGGGAACTTCCACGATACCTGGATACTGGGGGACTACTACGGTACATAGATACGTTAAAAACTCTCGCTTCAACATTAATGTATCACTGTGATTTAAGGGTAAAATGTATCACAGTGGTATAGGAGATACAATGTATCACAGTGGTACAGTAGTGCAGGTGTGACAGTGTATCCTGGTTAATTAACCAGGTTGGAAGCCACCGGACTCCTCGTTTAAACAACATTTTTTTGAACCACGTTCGTCAAAGTGTTGCGTCTCTGTTTACCAAGATATTAATTTTAATTGTCAGTCTAGCTTCTTAGTTGGGAGAGTTGTGTGGTGGTCATGGGGGGAGGTTATTCTCATGGCAACTGCCAAGATATTCCAGGCTTGGAACAGTCTGGTACTACTGTGGTATTCCAGGCTTGGAACAGTCTGGTACTACTGTGGTATTCCAGGCTTGGAACAGTCTGGTACTACTGTGGTATTCCAAGCTTGGAACAGTCTGGTACTACTGTGGTATTCCAGGCTTGGAACAGTCTGGTACTACTGTGGTATTCCAAGCTTGGAGCAGTCTGGTACTACTGTGGTATTCCAAGCTTGGAACAGTCTGGTACTACTGTGGTATTCCAGGCTTGGAACAGTCTGGTACTACTGTGGTATTCCAGGCTTGGAACAGTCTGGTACTACTGTGGTATTCCAGGCTTGGAACAGTCTGGTACTACTGTGGTATTCCAGGCTTGGAACAGTCTGGTACTACTGTGGTATTCCAAGCTTGGAGCAGTCTGGTACTACTGTGGTATTCCAAGCTTGGAACAGTCTGGTACTACTGTGGTATTCCAGGCTTGGAACAGTCTGGTACTACTGTGGTATTACAGGCTTGGAACAGTCTGGTACTACTGTGGTATTCCAGGCTTGGAACAGTCTGGTACTACTGTGGTATTCCAAGCTTGGAACAGTCTGGTACTACTGTGGTATTCCAAGCTTGGAACAGTCTGGTACTACTGTGGTATTCCAGGCTTGGAACAGTCTGGTACTACTGTGGTATTCCAAGCTTGGAACAGTCTGGTACTACTGTGGTATTCCAAGCTTGGAACAGTCTGGTACTACTGTGGTATTCCAGGCTTGGAACAGTCTGGTACTACTGTGGTATTCCAGGCTTGGAACAGTCTGGTACTACTGTGGTATTCCAGGCTTGGAACAGTCTGGTACTACTGTGGTATTCCAAGCTTGGAACAGTCTGGTACTACTGTGGTATTCCAAGCTTGGAACAGTCTGGTACTACTGTGGTATTCCAGGCTTGGAACAGTCTGGTACTACTGTGGTATTCCAGGCTTGGAACAGTCTGGTACTACTGTGGTATTCCAGGCTTGAAACAGTCTGGTACTACTGTGGTATTCCAGGCTTGGAACAGTCTGGTACTACTGTGGTATTCCAAACTTGGAACAGTCTGGTACTACTGTGGTATTCCAAGCTTGGAGCAGTCTGGTACTACTGTGGTATTCCAAGCTTGGAACAGTCTGGTACTACTGTGGTATTCCAGGCTTGGAACAGTCTGGTACTACTGTGGTATTACAGGCTTGGAACAGTCTGGTACTACTGTGGTATTCCAGGCTTGGAACAGTCTGGTACTACTGTGGTATTCCAAGCTTGGAACAGTCTGGTACTACTGTGGTATTCCAAGCTTGGAACAGTCTGGTACTACTGTGGTATTCCAGGCTTGGAACAGTCTGGTACTACTGTGGTATTCCAAGCTTGGAACAGTCTGGTACTACTGTGGTATTCCAAGCTTGGAACAGTCTGGTACTACTGTGGTATTCCAGGCTTGGAACAGTCTGGTACTACTGTGGTATTCCAGGCTTGGAACAGTCTGGTACTACTGTGGTATTCCAGGCTTGGAACAGTCTGGTACTACTGTGGTATTCCAAGCTTGGAACAGTCTGGTACTACTGTGGTATTCCAAGCTTGGAACAGTCTGGTACTACTGTGGTATTCCAGGCTTGGAACAGTCTGGTACTACTGTGGTATTCCAGGCTTGGAACAGTCTGGTACTACTGTGGTATTCCAGGCTTGAAACAGTCTGGTACTACTGTGGTATTCCAGGCTTGGAACAGTCTGGTACTACTGTGGTATTCCAAACTTGGAACAGTCTGGTACTACTGTGGTATTCCAGGTTTGGAACAGTCTGGTACTACTGTGGTATTCCAGGCTTGGAACAGTCTGGTACTACTGTGGTATTCCAAACTTGGAACAGTCTGGTACTACTGTGGTATTCCAGGCTTGGAACAGTCTGGTACTACTGTGGTATTCCAGGCTTGGAACAGTCTGGTACTACTGTGGTATTCCAGGCTTGGAACAGTCTGGTACTACTGTGGTATTCCAGGCTTGGAACAGTCTGGTACTACTGTGGTATTCCAGGCTTGGAACAGTCTGGTACTACTGTGGTATTCCAAGCTTGGAACAGTCTGGTACTACTGTGGTATTCCAAGCTTGGAACAGTCTGGTACTACTGTGGTATTCCAGGCTTGGAACAGTCTGGTACTACTGTGGTATTCCAGGCTTGGAACAGTCTGGTACTACTGTGGTATTCCAGGCTTGAAACAGTCTGGTACTACTGTGGTATTCCAGGCTTGGAACAGTCTGGTACTACTGTGGTATTCCAAACTTGGAGCAGTCTGGTACTACTGTGGTATTCCAGGCTTGGAACAGTCTGGTACTACTGTGGTATTCCAGGCTTGGAACAGTCTGGTACTACTGTGGTATTCCAAACTTGGAACAGTCTGGTACTACTGTGGTATTCCAGGCTTGGAACAGTCTGGTACTACAGGATTGGAACAGTACGATACTATTGTGGTGCTTCAGCCTCGTCAACAAACATTTTTTATCTGAATACCGTAAACATGAACATATAAATGGCTTCGAAAGTGAGTGGTTATAGATTTTAACATTGACTATTAAAACGATCAATTGATTCTTCCCCCCCCCACACACACACAAACACTGTGTATAGAAACAATACAAAAATAACCACTCACCAGAAATTTTCCATGATATTACGGGAGTGTATGAGAATGATGCTAGTGTTAGTAATAACGAATGAGTGTAATGTCTGCATGAATATCTGCTGTATATACTGGAAGAAGGTAATCATAAGATTTCTTTGTTCCAGAGATGCAGATTAAACCTCCAGCGTCGTACAGAACTACCAGAAAAGTTTGTTGGTGGTTTTAAATATCCCATGAACATTAAATCAATTTATATATATATAATGTAAATAGCCTCAATTTACGTATTTGGCAGTATGGCATATATGATTATTATTAATTATTTCTTTATGCCTTACAAATAATGTAGTTTTATTGAAATACAATAATGGTAGGCACAAAAAAGCCCCTAACAATGCAATGCATTTGTGGCAGCTGCATGAAAAGTAGTCTAGACGTGATAACATCAGCGCCTCTGAAACAAGAAACAAGTACACGCAAGAAACGAGGCTGTAAAACATATTTCGAACATCCAGGACAACATGCATTTATTGTAATTCTCAAACTTTTCGCAGTTGCTGGACCATCAACACATTATTCAAGATGCAGGAGAAACCAAGAAAAATGTTGATGTAATATATACAAGCTTCGTGAGATGCAGCGAGAAGTGTGACGGCTGAGCACTCACGCGCAATATGTACACCAAAAACATAGGAATAAGTGGATAAGGAAGATGAATTACGGAACAGGTGGGATCTGAACCTATGACAAGTGAGTCCTAAAACTCACAAGCCACTCCGCATGGGTTTAAATTCCATCTGTTCGGTGACTTGTTTGCAGTCGTTTTATTACGATTTCGCGATTCAAGAAGATGAATCGTTGGCTTCTTGGTCAACAAATCCCAAAGAGTAAGTTGGAAAAATTGCAACAGAGGCGTCCGACATGAGGGACAATGAGGGACTCGCTCGGTATTCTTTATCAGCCTGAAAACTGATATAAATCGCAAAAGTTACCTTATTCCTCGCGGATCACACTTGACTCTTCACCAAAGCAGCAGCCATTATTTATACAAACCAATGGCAAAGAATGTGTACACTAACTATTACGAGCACAGGTGGTAGTCTGATGGGCCTGTAGCACCTGATCGTAAGTCAATCAGCAACTCTCAGCTGGGCAGAGCAAGGGACAAGGAAAACAAACAGAATATACCATTATATACCATTCTTGCACAACTTGTCAGACACTGCAACATCATGGAATCTTGATTCTGAGGACATGTACATAACCTTCACGGCTACGACAACTACTACTACAACTAACCCATCTCTTTGGGAAGGACCTACTTCCACTGGGGAATCCCGCCCACCAGTGACTATGCCCTCGTCTGCTACACCTGACGTTACTATATAAGCGCCAGGCTCCTTCCTTCTGCTTCAGAATCTCCAAGACTACGGTGCTCTTCGCACCTACTGCTAGGTTGAGGGACTGATTACCTCATCTTCTGTATATAGTCCTACTGTCTTCAAGTTATGTTCTAGAATTTGTATTGATAAAGCCACTGGATGGCGAAACGTCTACAATGAAGATACCCAGATGTTGCACATGTGTCTTAATTTCATCATCAAAACAAACAGAAATAAATTCCTTTACCCGTGCATTCCTTCTTTACGATATGTATAAATGTGCACGCTATATGCAGAGAGTATAATAACAGAATGGCACAAATAAGAGCCACTGTAAGCGCAGCAGTGACGACCAGAGACGCTGAAAGCCTACTAATTCTGCTTCGTGCGTTGAAGACGACGTCACTTTGCAGAATGCACAGCCTTTCACGTGACTTTTCGAACCAGTAATAAGCATAACAGAGGGGCCCCAGAACTGCTACACTCTGAATTGCCAGTTCACTGGTCGAGAGGTCAACCCACTATGCGTGTGTGTGTGTGTGTGTGTGTGTGACATGCGTCGTAAAAACGTTACATACTCAACGCACGCCACACTTAACCTCTAAGTAAAAATCAATGATTTACAGTGAATCTTAGAGTAGCAACCAATGATTTACAATAGATCGTAGAGTAGCAACCAATGATTTACAGTAAATCGTAGAGTAGCGACCAACGAGGACAGTGTAAAAGCCTCTAAGCTGATTATCTTACACATCCATTTAGAAGCAAAAATATTTACCATTGCTGTGTTCACATCATAATGGGAACTCCAGGGTAAAGGTGAGGTACAATAACCCATCGAATTGCGAGAAAACAGTGTGATGTTTCAGCCAGGACGAAATGTCAGCTCCTCTATTACAGAAACAAAATATGAAGTTAGCAAGAGAAATACTGTATATTCTGTATATTGAAACTGCAATGGAATACAGAACGCCAGCAACACAATGATCAGAGGTGCAAGAGACCTGGGAGTAACAATTTCGGATATTAATTAGAAACAGACCAGTAGGGTTATTGGACGAAGATGTGAATACACAGAGCAAGCTACCATTGGGAAAACGTAACATTCTGTTTCAATGCATGTGTCTGTGAGGACACATCTGTCGATGTTTCGCTCTTCACACCATTATCGTCACTATCACAACTTCAAGGAATTTATTTTTTTTTTGGCTTGATAATAATTAAAAAAAAAGGAATACTGCTGCACACGATAAAAAAAAAAAGCCAAATTAAACGCTGGAGAATTACGAAGCTAGAGTATATAGCCAACATTTACGTCCTGCCTCTATTCAAACAACTAAACTATTGGCAGAGTTTAAAATACCTTAAACTGTGTACTCCCTGGAGCGCAAGCCTGGGAAATATGAAATAATTTACACCTGGAAAATACTGCAGAGACTCCTTGGTAATGGAAAGGGGAGACGATAGAAGGGAAGGTGGAGGAAGGGGAGACGGAGGAAGTGGAATAAGAGTGGAAGATAGGAGAGGGAGGAAGTTGCGATGAAGGATGGAGAACTGGAGGAAGAGGGAAATAGGGAATGGTTAAAAAAAAATGTGGGAAAGAGCAGAGGCAAAGGAGGGATGAGAAACAGAAAACTAGCCATTACCATCCACAGGATGGATTGAGAGTGCGCAAACTGGCCGTCCATCACACTAACCCACATCCGTGATTCACCTCAGGAATACACCTGTAATCCACCTTTGCAAGTCGACAACACTGCGCCCTGATTAAATTCCCCATCCCCGTGTGTCTGGCAGCAAAACAACAGCTAGAACGACTTAATTCAGCAGCCGAACAAGGATATATTGTAGGGTAGGACAGGAAGAGGACAGGTTCCAATTTCTTATACTCGAGGAGGACACTGGATGGATCCATCGTGTATAAGTAGACAGTGAATTGTTTTCCAGGAAAGCCACTTTTTCCACCTATGTTCTTTCCTGTCATCTCTCCTAACAGAAATAGGGGACAGGAGAGCCCGTAGCAACACCGAACGTTTGTGAATAAAAAATACCTTGAAAACAAAAGGAATTAGAATCTATACAATGAAATTAGAATCCATACAAAGTACTTAGAATCCATACGAAGGAACAAGAATCCATACAAAGAAATTAGAATCCATACAAAGTACTTAGAATCCATACAAAGTACTTAGAATCCATACGAAGGAACAAGAATCCACACAAAGAAATTAGAATCCATACAAAGGAATTAGAATGCTTTTCCTTTCAATGTAAATTTTATTCTCTCCTAACATGGTCAACGGGTGTAAGATGCACCTATACGTCTCGCCTTGACCGGGGATTGATCCCGGTTCCTTTCAGTTGTTATCCTAGCACCTAAGACATCATTCCTTTTGTCTCATCCACAAGGCAACAAACCTAAAATATTTATCACTATATCAAAGCCTCATTCATAATTATAAATCTAATTACGATTTTTTTCACTCAATTTTTTTTTTTAGTCTTTAATCTCACACGTAATTAAGCAATATTATTTTTTCCCCAAAACCTAAATGCAAAAAAAAAAAAATAATTTTGGCAATATTAAAATGAACTTCGAGGCGCTGACGGTGGTAATAAGGAATTTATGATAACATCAGTTTTACTGATAGACATGATAACACCATGTTGACTGATAGACTGTGACATGATAACAGGGTAGTTATTGATAGACTGTGACATGATAACAGGGTAGTTATTGATAGACTGTGACATAACAGGGTAGTTATTGATAGACTGTGACATGATAACAGGGTAGTTATTGATAGACTGTGACATAACAGGGTAGTTATTGATAGACTGTGACATGATAACAGGGTAGTTATTGATAGACTGTGACATAACAGGGTAGTTATTGATAGACTGTGACATGATAACAGGGTAGTTATTGATAGACTGTGACATAACAGGGTAGTTATTGATAGACTATGACATGATAACAGGGTAGTTATTGATAGACACACTACCAGCCACATTACCAGCCACATTACCAGCCACAGTACCAGCCACATTATCAGCCACACTATCAGCCACACTATCAGTCACACTACCAGCCACATTACCAGCCACAGTACCAGCCACATTACCAGCCACAGTACCAGCCACACTATCAGTCACACTACCAGCCACACTACCAGCTACGCTATCAGCTACACTACCAGCCACACTACCAGCCACAATACCAGCCACACTACCTACTACACTACCAGCTACGCTGCCAGCTACGCTGCCAGCTACACTACCAGCCACACTACCAGCCACACTACCTGCTACACTACCAGCTACGCTACCAGCTACACTACCAGCCACACTACCAGCCACACTACCAGCCACACTACCTGCTACACTACCAGCTGCGCTACCAGCTACACTACCAGCCACACTACCAGCCACACTACCAGCCACACTACCTACTACACTACCAGCAACGCTACCAGCTACACTACCAGCCACACTACCAGCCACACTACCAGCCACACTACCTGCTACACTACCAGCAACGCTACCAGCTACACTACCAGCCACACTACCAGCCACACTACCAGCCACACTACCTGCTACACTACCAGCTACGCTACCAGCTACACTACCAGCCACACTACCAGCCACACTACCAGCCACACTACCAGCCACACTACCAGCTACGCTACCAGCTACACTACCAGCCACACTACCAGCCACACTACCAGCCACATTACCTGCTACACTACCAGCCAAATTATCAGCCACACTATCAGCCACACTATCAGTCACACTACCAGCCACACTACCAGCTACACTACCAGCTACACTACCAGCCACACTACCAGCCACACTACCAGCCACACTACCAGCCACACTACCAGCCACACTACCACCACACTACCAGCCACACTACCAGCCACACTACCAGCCACACTACCAACCACACTACGAGCCACACTACCACCACACTACCAGCCAGACTCAACCACACTACCAGCCACACTAGCAGTCACACTATCAGTCACACTACCAGCCACACTACCAGCTACACTACCAGCTACACTACCAGCCACACTACGAGCCACACTACCAGCCACACTACCAGCCACGCTACCAGCCACACTACCAACCACACTAGCTGCCACACTACCAGCCACACTACCAACCACACTAGCAGCCATACTAGCAGCCACACTACCACCACACTACCAGCCAGACTATCAACCACACTACCAGCCACACTACCAGCCACACTAGCAGCCACACTACCAGCCACACTATCAGCCACACTACCAGCCACACTACCAGCCACACTATCAGCCACACTACCAGCCACACTACCACCACACTACCAGCCACATTCCCAGCCACACTATCAGCCACAGTACCAGCCACACTACCAGTCACACTACCAGCCACTCTATCAGCCACACTACCAGCCACACTACCAGCCACACTATCAGCCACACTACCAGCCACACTACCACCACACTACCAGCCACACTATCAGCCACACTACCAGCCACACTACCAGCCACACTATCAGCCACACTACCAGCCACACTACCACCACACTACCAGCCACACTACCAGCCACACTATCAGCCACACTACCAGCTACACTACCAGCCACACTATCAGCCACACTACCAGCCACACTACCAGCCACACTACCAGCCACACTATCAGCCACACTACCAGCCACACTACCACCACACTACCAGCCACACTATCAGCCACACTACCAGCCACACTACCAGCCACACTACCAGCTACACTACCAGCCACACTACCAACCACACTATCAGTCACACTACCAGCCACACTATCAGCCACACTACCAGCCACACTACCAGCCACACTACCAGCCACACTACCAGCCACACTACCAGCCACACTACCAGCCACACTACCAGCCACACTACCAGCCACACTACCAGCCACACTACCAGCCACACTACCAGCCACACTACCAGCCACACTACCAGCCACACTACCAGCCACACTACCACCACACTACCAGCCACACTACCAGCCACACTATCAGCCACACTACCAGCCACACTACCAGCCACACTACCAGCCACACTACCAGCCACACTACCAGCCACACTACCAGCCACACTACCAGCCACACTACCAGCCACACTACCAGCCACACTAGTGGTTCTCAGTCGGGTGTCATCGCCCTGGTCATGATTATCTGACTCAAAAGCTGAAATCCAAATAATGTTTATATATAGCGGAGTTTTACAAATTTAATAACAACAGAAAATGTTGATGGATTTTAATGCTTGAGTTACGAGTTTTTTTTTTTCTATACATTTATAAGTAACCACTTTGACTGAAGTTACTGAAGGAAACTTCAGTCGAATGTCCGGGTATTGTAAATT
>NC_091298.1:3302457-3317457 GCF_038502225.1 Cherax quadricarinatus | reverse complement strand
AGGAATGAGTATGCACAGGTAAGGAGGGAGGCCCAGCGACAGTATGAAAATGACATAGCATCGAGAATCAAGACTGACCCGAAACTGTTGTATAGCCACATCAGGAGGAAGACAACAGTCAATGACCAGGTGATCAGATTAAGGACAGAAGGTGGAGAACTCACAAGAAATGATCAGGAGGTATGTGAGGAGCTGAACAGGAGATTTAAGGAAGTTTTTACAGTAGAGACAGGAAGGGCTGTGGGAAGACAGCACAGAAGGGAACATCAAGAGGGAATATACCAACAAGTGTTGGATGACATACGAACAACTGAGGAGGAGGTGAAGAAGCTCTTAAGTGACCTTGACACCTCAAAGGCGATGGGACCGGACAACATCTCCCCATGGGTCCTTAGAGAAGGAGCAGAGATGCTGTGCATGCCTCTAACCACAATCTTCAACACATCCCTTGAAACTGGGCAACTACCTGAGAAATGGAAGACAGCTAATGTAGTCCCCATATTTAAGAAAGGAAACAGAAAAGAGGCACTAAACTACAGACCTGTGTTTCTGACATGTATTGTGTGCAAAGTCATGGAGAAGATTATCAGGAGGAGAGTGGTCGAACACCTGGAAAGGAACAAAATTATAAATGAAAACCAGCATGGGTTCATGGAAGGCAAATCTTGTATCACAAACCTCCTGGAGTTTTATGACAAGGTAACAGAAGTAAGACACGAGAGAGAGTGGTGGGTAGATTGCGTTTTCCTAGACTGCAGGAAGGCCTTTGACACAGTTCCCCACAAGAGATTAGTGCACAAGCTGGAGGATCAGGCGCATGTAAAAGGGAGGGCACTGCAATGGATAAGGGAATACCTGACAGGGAGGCAGCAACGAGTCATGGTACGTGAAGAGGTATCACAGTGGGCGTCTGTTACGAGCGGGGTCCCACAGGGGTCAGTTCTAGGACCAGTGCTATTTTTGATATATGTGAACGACATGATGGAAGGAATAGACTCTGAAGTGTCCCTGTTCGCAGATGACGTGAAGTTGATGAGAAGAATTAAATCGGACGAGGATGAGGCAGGACTGCAAAGAGACCTGGACAGGCTGGAGATGTGGTCCAGTAACTGGCTTCTCGAATTCAATCCAGCCAAATGCAAAGTCATGAAGATTGGGGAGGGGCAAAGAAGACCGCAGAGAGAGAATAGGCTAGGTGGACAAAGACTACAGACCTCACTCAGGGAGAAAGACCTTGGGGTGACCATAACACCGAGCACATCACCGGAGGCACACATCAACCAAATAATTGCTGCAGCATACGGGCGCCTGGCAAACCTGAGAATAGCGTTCCGATACCTTAATAAGGAATCGTTCAAGACACTGTACACTGTGTATGTTAGGCCCATACTGGAGTATGCAGCACCAGTCTGGAACCCACACCTGGTCAAGCACTTCAAGAAGTTAGAGAAAGTACAAAGGTTTGCAACAAGGCTAGTCCCAGAGCTCAAGGGAATGTCGTACGAGGAAAGGTTAAGGGAAATCGGACTGACGACATTGGAGGACAGAAGGGTCAGGGGAGACATGATAACGACATACAAGTTACTGCGGGGAATAGACAGGGTGGACAGAGATAGGATGTTCCAGAGAGGGGACACAGGGACAAGGGGTCACAACTGGAAGTTGAAGACTCAGACGAGTCACAGGGACGTTAGGAAGTATTTCTTCAGTCATAGAGTTGTCAGCAAGTGGAATAGCCTAGCAAGTGAAGTAGTGGAGGCAGGAACCATACATAGTTTTAAGAAGAGGTATGACAAAGCTCATGAAGCAGAGAGAGAGAGGACCCAGTAGCGATCATTGAAGAGGCTAGGCCAGGAGCTGAGTATCGACCCCTGCAACAACAATTAGGTGAGTACACACACACACACACACAGACACACACACACACACACACACACACACACACACACAGACACACACACAGACACACACACACACACACACACACACACACACACACACACACACACACACACACACAACACACACACACACACACACACACACACACACACACACACAGACACACACACACACAGACACACACACACACAGACACACACACACACAGACACACACACACACACACACACACACACACACACACACACACACACACACACACACAGACACACACACACACACACAGACACACAGACACACACACACACACACACACACACACACACACACACACACACACACACACACACACACACACACAGACACACAGACACACACACACACACACACACACACACACACACACACACACACACACACACACACACACACACACACACACACACACACACACACACACACACACACACACACACACACACACACACACACACACACACACACACACACACACACACACACACACACACACACACAGACTAAATCTGCTTTAAGTGGAAACTATAACAAAGATAGTGAGTTAATTACAAGTTCCAGGTCCTGAAAACATTGTACTCGTTAACAAACTTAAGAAGACGTCTTAAGATAGCTCTTATTAACAGATGTAAGAGGTCTTAAGACGCTCTTATTAACAGATATCAGAAGACGCCTTAAGAAGCTCTTTTTTAGAGACATAAGAAGACGTAGTAATATGTTCTTATTAACAGCTGTAAGAAGACGTCTTAAGATAGCACTCATGTTAGATCTGGTTTGACCCACTTGTAATAATAATAATAATAATAATAATAATAATAATAATAATAATAATAATAATAATAATAATAATAATAATAATAATGATAATAATAATAATAATAATAACAATAATAATGACAATAATAATAATAATAATAATAATAATAATAATAATAATAATAATAATAATAATAATAATAACAACAACAACAACAACAACAATAAAGCATGAATAAGAAAAAGAACAAACACAACAATAAGAAGAAGAATAAGAAAACTGGCAAGAATTCAAACAAGAATAAGAAAAACCACAACAACAACATATACCAGAAGTTGTGAACATGTGAAGATATTTGGAAAAAAAAACACTGTGTTGTGTTGTGTTGTGTTGTGTTGTGTTGTGTTGTGCTGTGCTGTGTTGTGTTGTGTTGTGCTGTGTTGTGTTGTGCTGTGTTGTGTTGTGTTGTGCTGTGTTGTGTTGTGTTGTGCTGTGTTGTGTTGTGTTGTGTTGTGTTGTGTTGTGCTGTGTTGTGTTGTGTTGTGCTGCGCTGTGTTGTGTTGTGTTGTGTTGTGTTGTGTTGTGCTGTGTTGTGTTGTGTTGTGTTGTGTTGTGTTGTGTTGTGTTGTGCTGTGCTGTGTTGTGTTGTGTTGTGTTGTGTTGTGTTGTGTTGTGCTGTGTTGTGTTGTGTCGTGTTGTGTTGTGTTGTGTTGTGTTGTACTGTGTTGTGTTGTGTTGTGTTGTGTTGTGTTGTGCTGTGCTGTGTTGTGTTGTGTTGTGTTGTGTGTTGTGTTGTGTTGTGTTGTGTTGTGTTGTGTTGTGTTGTGTTGTGTTGTGTGTTGTGTTGTGTTGTGTTGTGTTGTGTTGTGCTGTGTTGTGTTGTGCTGTGTTGTGTTGTGCTGTGTTGTGTTGTGTTGTGCTGTGTTGTGTTGTGTTGTGTTGTGCTGTGTTGTGTTGTGTTGTGTTGTGTTGTGCTGTGTTGTGTTGTGTTGTGCTGTGTTGTGTTGTGTTGTGTTGTGTTGTGTTGTGTTGTGTTGTGTCTTTTGTTGTGTTGTGTTGTGTTGTGCTGTGTTGTGTTGTGTTGTGTTGTGTTGTGTTGTGTTGTGTTGTGTCTTTTGTTGTGCTGTGTTGTGTTGTGTTGTGTTGTGTTGTGTCTTTTGTTGTGCTGTGTTGTGTTGTGTTGTGTTGTGTTGTGTTGTGTTGTGTTGTGTTGTGTTGTGCTGGTGTTGTGTTGTGTTGGTGTTGTGTTGTGTTGGTGTTGTGTTGTGCTGGTGTTGTGTTGTGCTGGTGTTGTGTTGTGCTGGTGTTGTGTTGTGCTGGTGTTGTGTTGTGTTGGTGTTGTGTTGTGCTGTGTTGTGTTGTGTTGTGTTGTGTTGTGTTGTGTTGTGTTGTGTTGTGTTGTGCTGTGTTGTGTTGTGTTGTGTTGTGTTGTGTTGTGTTGTGTTGTGTTGTGTTGTGTTGTGTTGTGTTGTGTTGTGTTGTGTTGTGTTGTGTTGTGTTGTGTTGTGCTGTGTTGTGTTGTGCTGTGTTGTGTTGTGCTGTGTTGTGTTGTGCTGTGTTGTGTTGTGTTGTGTTGTGCTGTGTTGTGTTGTGTTGTGTTGTGTTGTACTGTGTTGTGTGTGTTGTTGTGTTGTGTTGTGTTGTGCTGTGTTGTGTTGTGTTGTGTTGTGCTGTGTTGTGTTGTGTTGTGTTGTGTTGTGCTGTGTTGTGTTGTGTTGTGTTGTGTTGTGTTGTGTTGTGTTGTGTTGTGCTGTGTTGTGTTGTGTTGTGCTGTGTTGTGTTGTGTTGTGTTGTGCTGTGTTGTGTTGTGTTGTGTTGTGTTGTGTTGTGTTGTGCTGTGTTGTGTTGTGTTGTGTTGTGCTGTGTTGTGTTGTGTTGTGTTGTGTTGTGCTGTGTTGTGTTGTGTTGTGCTGTGTTGTGTTGTGTTGTGTTGGGTTGTGTTGTGTGTTGTGTTGTGTTGTGCTGTGTTGTGTTGTGTTGTGTTGTGTTGTGTTGTGTTGTGTTGTGTTGTGTTGTGTTGTGCTGTGTTGTGTTGTGTTGTGTTGTGTTGTGTTGTGTTGTGTTGTGTTGTGTTGTGTTGTGTTGTGTTGTGTTGTGTTGTGTTGTGTTGTGTTGTGTTGTGTTGTGTTGTGTTGTGTTGTGCTGTGTTGTGTTGTGTTGTGTTGTGTTGTGTTGTGTTGTGTTGTGTTGTGTTGTGTTGTGTTGTGTTGTGTTGTGTTGTGTTGTGTTGTGTTGTGTTGTGTTGTGTTGTGCTGTGTTGTGTTGTGTTGTGCTGTGTTGTGTTGTGTTGTGTTGTGTTGTGTTGTGCTGTGTTGTGTTGTGTTGTGTTGTGTTGTGTTGTGTTGTGTTGTGTTGTGTTGTGTTGTGTTGTGCTGTGTTGTGTTGTGTTGTGTTGTGTTGTGCTGTGTTGTGTTGTGTTGTGCTGTGTTGTGTTGTGTTGTGTTGTGTTGTGTTGTGTTGTACTGTGTTGTGCTGTGTTGTGTTGTGTTGTGTTGTGTTGTGTTGTGTTGTACTGTGTTGTGTTTTGTTGTGTTGTGCTGTGTTGCGTTGTGTTGTGTTGTGTTGTGTTGTGCTGTGTTGTGTTGTGTTGTGTTGTGCTGTGTTGTGTTGTGTTGTGTTGTGTTGTGTTGTGTTGTGTTGTGTTGTGTTGTGCTGTGTTGTGTTGTGTTGTGTTGTGTTGTGTTGTGTTGTGTTGTGTTGTGTTGTGTCTTTTGTTGTGCTGTGTTGTGTTGTGTTGTGTTGTGTTGTGTTGTGTTGTGTCTTTTGTTGTGTTGTGTTGTGTTGTGCTGTGTTGTGTTGTGTTGTGTTGTGTTGTGTTGTGTTGTGTTGTGTTGTGTTGTGTTGTGTTGTGCTGTGTGTGTTGTGTTGTGTTGTGTTGTGTTGTGTTGTGTTGTGCTGTGTTGTGTTGTGTTGTGCTGTGTTGTGTTGTGTTGTGTTGTGTTGTGTTGTGCTGTGTTGTGTTGTGTTGTGTTGTGTTGTGTTGTGTTGTGTTGTGCTGTGTTGTGTTGTGCTGTGTTGTGTTGTGTTGTACTGTGTTGTGTTGTGTTGTGCTGTGTTGTGTTGTGTTGTGCTGTGTTGTGTTGTGCTGTGTTGTGTTATGTTGTGTTGTGTTGTACTGTGTTGTGTTGTGTGTGTTGTGTTGTGTTGTGTTGTGTTGTGTTGTGTTGTGCTGTGTTGTGTTGTGTTGTGCTGTGTTGTGTTGTGTGTGTTGTGCTGTGTTGTGTTGTGTTGTGTGTGTTGTGTTGTGTTGTGTTGAAGTGTGTTGTGTTGTGTTGTGTTGTGTTGTGTTGAAGTGTGTTGTGTTGTGTTGTGTTGAAGTGTGTTGTGTTGTGTTGTGTTGTGTTGTGTTGAAGTGTGTTGTGTTGTGTTGAAGTGTGTTGTGTTGAAGTGTGTTGTGTTGTGTTGAAGTGTGTTGTGTTGAAGTGTGTTGTGTTGTGTTGTGTTGTGTTGTGTTGTGTTGTGTTGTGTTGTGTTGTGTTGTGTTGTGTTGTGCTGTGTTGTGTTGTGTTGTGTTGTGCTGTGTTGTGTTGTGTTGTGTTGTGTTGTGCTGTGTTGTGTTGTGTTGTGCTGTGTTGTGTTGTGTTGTGTTGTGCTGTGTTGTGTTGTGTTGTGTTGTGTTGTGTTGTGTTGTGTTGTGCTGTGTTGTGTTGTGTTGTGTTGTGTTGTGTTGTGTTGTGTTGTGCTGTGTTGTGTTGTGTTGTGTTGTGTTGTGCTGTGTTGTGTTGTGTTGTGTTGTGCTGTGTTGTGTTGTGCTGTGTTGTGTTGTGTTGTGTTGTGCTGTGTTGTGTTGTGCTGTGTTGTGTTGTGCTCTGTTGTGTTGTGTTGTGCTGTGTTGTGTTGTGTTGTGCTGTGTTGTGTTGTGTTGTGCTGTGTTGTGTTGTGTTGTGTTGTGTTGTGCTGTGTTGTGTTGTGTTGTGTTGTGCTGTGTTGTGTTGTGCTGTGTTGTGCTGTGCTGTGTTGTATTGTGCTGTGTTGTGTTGTGCTGTGTTGTGTTGTGTTGTGTTGTGTTGTGCTGTGTTGTGTTGTGCTGTGCTGTGTTTTGTTGTGCTGTGTTGTGCTGTGTTGTGTTGTGTTGTGCTGTGTTGCGTTGTGCTGTGTTGTGTTTTGTTGTGTTGTGTTGTGCTGTGTTGTGTTGTGTTGTGCTGTGTTGTGTTGTGCTCTGTTGTGTTGTGTTGTGTTGTGCTGTGTTGTGTTGTGTTGTGCTGTGTTGTGCTGTGTTGTGTTGTGCTGTGTTGTGCTGTGTTGTGTTGTGCTGTGTTGTGTTGTGTTGTGCTGTGTTGTGTTGTGTTGTGTTGTGCTGTGTTGTGTTGTGTTTTGTTGTGCTGTGTTGTGTTGTGTTGTGCTGTGTTGTGCTGTGTTGTGTTGTGCTGTGTTGTGTTGTGCTGTGTTGTGCTGTGTTGTGTTGTGCTGTGTTGTGTTGTGTTGTGCTGTGTTGTGTTGTGTTGTGTTGTGCTGTGTTGTGTTGTGTTTTGTTGTGCTGTGTTGTGTTGTGTTGTGGGTGTTGTGCTGTGTTGTGTTGTGCTGTGTTGTGTTGTGCTGTGTTGGGCTGTGTTGTGCTGGTGTTGTGTTGTGCAGGTGTTGTGTTGTGTTGTGTTGTGCTGTGTGTGTTGTGCTGTGTTGTGTTGTGTTGTGTTGTGTTGTTCTGTTTGTGTTGTGCTGTGTTGTGCTGTGTTGTGTTGTGTGTGTGTGTTGTGCTGTTCCGTGTTGTGCTGGTCCGTGTTGTGCTGTGTTGTGCTGTGTTGTGTTGTGTTGTGTTGTGCTGTGTTGTGTTGTGCTGTGTTGTGCTGTGTTGTGCTGTGTTGTGTTGTGCTGTGTTGTGTTGTGCTGTGTTGTGCTGTGTTGTGTTGTGCTGTGTTGTGCTGTGTTGTGCTGTGTTGTGTTGTGTTGTGTTGTGTTGTGTTGTGCTGTGTTGTGCTGTGTGTTGTGCTGTGTTGTGTTGTGTTGTGTTGTGCTGTGTTGTGTTGTGCTGTGTGTTGTGCTGTGCTGTGTTGTGTTGTGCTGTGTTGTGCTGTGTTGTGCTGTGTTGTGTTGTGCTGTGTTGTGTTGTGTTGTGCTGTGTTGTGTTGTGCTGTGTTGTGCTGTGTTGTGTTGTGCTGTGTTGTGTTGTGTTGTGTTGTGTTGTGTTGTGTTGTGCTGTGTTGTGCTGTGTTGTGTTGTGCTGTGTTGTGTTGTGCTGTGTTGTGTTGTGTTGTGCTGTGTTGTGTTGTGCTGTGTTGTGTTGTGCTGTGTTGTGTTGTGTTGTGTTGTGTTGTGTTGTGTTTTGTTGTGCTGTGTTGTACTGTGATGTGTTGTGCTGTGTTGTGCTGTGTTGTGTTGTGTTGTGTTGTGCAGCGTTGTGTTGTGTTGTGTTGTGTTGTGTTGTGCTGTGTTGTGTTGTGTTGTGCTGTGTTGTGCTGTGTTGTGTTGTGCTGTGTTGTGTTGTGTTGTGTTGTGCTGTGTTGTGTTGTGCTGTGTTGTGCTGTGCTGTGTTGTGTTGTGTTGTGCTGTGTTGTGTTGTGTTGTGTGTGCTGTGTTGTGTTGTGTGTGTTGTGTTGTGTTGTGTGTGTTGTGTTGTGTGTGTGTTGTGTTGTGTTGTGTGTGTTGTGTTGCGTTGTGTTGTGTTGTGTGTGTTGTGTTGTGTTGTGTTGTGTTGTGTTGTGTTGTGCTGTGTTGTGTTGTGTTGTGCTGTGTTGTGCTGTGTTGTGTTGTGCTGTGTTGTGTTGTGTTGTGTTGTGCTGTATTGTGCTGTACTGTGTTGTGTTGTGCTGTGTTGTGCTGTGTTGTGCTGTATTGTGCTGTACTGTGTTGTGTTGTGCTGTGTTGTGTTGTGTAGTACTGTGTTGTTCTGTGTTGTGCTGTGCTATGTTGTGCTGTGTTGTGCTGTGTAGTAATGTGTTGTTTTGTGTTGTGCTGTGCTGTGCTGTGTTGTGTTGTGTTGTGCTGTGTTGTGTTGTGTTGTGCTGTGTTGTGCTGTGTAGTACTGTGCTGTTCCGTGTTGTGCTGTGCTGTGTTATGTTGTGTTGTACTGTGTTGTGCTGTGTTGTGCTGTGTTGTGTTGTGTTGTGCTGTGTAGTACTGTGCTGTTCTGTGTTGTGCTGTGCTGTGTGTTGTGTTGTGCTGTGTTGTGCTGTGTTGTGCTGTGTAGTACCGTGCTGTTCTGTGTTGTGCTGTGCTGTGTTGTGCTGTGCTGTGTTGTGCTGTGTTGTGCTATGTTGTGCGGTGTTGTGCTGTACTGTGTTGTGTAGTGCTGTGCTGTGTTGTGCTGTACTGTGTTTTGCTACAGTGTGTTGTGTAGTGCTGTGCTGTGCTGTGCTGTACTGTGTTTTGCTACAGTGTGTTGTGTAGTGCTGTGCTGTGCTGTGCTGTACTGTGTTTTGCTACAGTGTGTTGTGTAGTGCTGTGCTGTGCTGTACTGTGTTTTGCTACAGTGTGTTGTGTAGTGCTGTGCTGTGCTGTGCTGTGCTGTGTTGTGTTGTGTTCTGTTTTGTCGTGTTGTGTTGTGTTGTACTGTGCTGTGTTGTGCGGTGCTGTGTTGTGTTGTGCTGTACTGTGTTGTGTACTGCTGTGCTGTGCTGTACAGTGTTGTGTTTTACTGTGCTGTGCTGTGTTGTGCTGTGTTGTGTTGTGTAGTGCTGTGCTTTACTGTGTTGTGTAGTGCTGTGCTGTGCTGTGTTGTGCTGTGTAGTACCGTGCTGTTCTGTGTTGTGCTGTGTTGTGCTGTGTTGTGCTGTGCTTTACTGTGTTGTGTAGTGCTGTGCTGTGCTGTGTTGTGCTGTGCTGTGCTGTGTTGTGTAGTACTGTGCTGTGCTGTGCTGTGTTGTGTAGTACTGTGCTGTGCTGTGTTGTGTTGTGTAGTGCTGTGCTGTGCTGTGTTGTGCTGTGCTGTGCGGTGTTGTGCTGTGCTGTGCTCTTTAGTGCTGTGGTGTACTGTTCTGTGCTGTACTGTGCTGTTCTGTTCTGTACTGTGCTGTTCTGTGCTGTGATGTTCTGTGCTGTACTGTGCTGTGCTGTGATGTTCTGTGCTGTTTTGTGCTGTTCTTTGCTGTGCTCTTCTGTGTTGTGCTGTTCTGTACTGTGCTGTTCTGTTCTGTACTGTGCTATTCTGTGCTGTGATGTTCTGTGCTGTATTGTGCTGTTCTGTGCTGTGTTGTGCTGTTCTGTTCTGTGCTGTGCTGTTCTGTGCTGTGCTGTGCTGTTCTGTGCTGTGCTGTGCTGTGCTGTGCTGTTCTGTGCTGTACTGTGCTGTTTTGTGTTGTGATCTTCTGTGTTGTGCTGTTCTGGGCTGTTCTGTGCTGTGCTGTTCTGTGCTGTGTTGCGTTGTTCTGTGCTGTGCTGTTCTGTGGTGTTCCGTTCTGTTCTGTGCTGTGCTGTGTTGTTCTCTGCTGTGCTGCTATCTGCTGTGCTGTACTGTTCTGTGCTGTGTTGTGCTGTTTTGTGCTGTGCTGTCCTGTTCTGTGCTGTTCTGTGCGGTTCTGTACTGTTCTGTTCTGTGCTGTGCTGTCCTGTACTGTGCTATTCTGTGCTGTTCTGTACTCTGCTGTGCTGTTCTGTTCTGTGCTGTTCTGTGCTGTACTGTTCTGTGCAGTGCTCTTCTGTGTTGTGCTGTTCTATGCTGTTCTGTGCTGTGCTCTTCTTTGTTGTGCTGTTCTGTGCTGTGCTGTTCTGTGCTGTGCTGTTCTGTGCTGTACTGTTCTGTGCTGTACTGTTCTGTTCTCTGCTGTGCTGTTCTGTGCTCTTCTGTGCTGTTCTGTGGTGTGCTGTTCTGTGCTGTGCTGTTCTGTGCTGTACTGTGCTGTTCTGTGCTGTGTTGTGCTGTTCTGTGCTGTTCTGTGCTGTGCTGTTGTGTTCTATGCTGTGATGTGCTGTTCTGTGCTGCGTTGCTCTGTGCTGTGCTGTTCTGTACTGTGCAGTTATGTGCTGTGCTGTTATGTGCTGTGCTGTTCTGTACTGTGCTGTTCTGTGCTGCGCTTTTCTATGCTGCTGCTGCTGTGCTGCTACTCTGCTGTGCTGTGCTTTTCTATGCTGCTGTTGCTGTGCTGCTACTCTGCTGTGCTGCTGCTGTGCTGTGCTGTTCTGTTCTGTGCTGTGCTGTTCTATGCTGTGCTGCTTCCGTGCTGTGATGTGTTGTGCTGTGCTGCTGCCGTGCTGTGCTCTGTTCCAGCTATGCTATTCTGCTGTTCTGTGTTGTGCTGTTCTGTGCTGTGCTGTGCTGCTGTTGTACTGTGCTCTGTTCCAGCTATGCTGTTCTGCTGTGCTATCTTGTGTTGTGTTGTGCTGTGCTATTCTGTTCTGCACTGCTGCTCTTCTGTGAGCCAAATGGTAGAAAGTGCTTGGCGGACTGATTTCATATGATAATCATGGCTCTCACTTTGCTGAGAGAGAGAGAGAGAGAGAGAGAGAGAGAGAGAGAGAGAGAGAGAGAGAGAGAGAGAGAGAGAGAGAGAGAGAGAGAGAGAGAGAGAGAGAGAGAGAGAGAGAGAGAGAGACTAATGCAGACCACACCACAAGGTTCCAGTCCTTCACTCCAGCATCAAGACCACACCAAAAGGTTCCAGTCCTTCACTCCAGCATCAAGACCACATCACAAGGTTCCAGTCCTTCACTCCAACATCAAGACCACTCCACAAGGCTCCAGTTTCAGCATCAAGGCCAGTGAGTGATACTCTTCACCATCTCACTTATATTACGTAACTACACACGTCACAGCATTAATTTAACCAAGTGTTGTACGTCATTACACTGTTCATTGTTACACAGACCAGAGTAGCAAAGTTAACATCAGGGAATAAACATCACATCTCTTAGAGGTAATAAGCTTAAGGAATTAGTCACGTGTAATAAGCTTAAGGAGTTAGACTTCGGTAATAAGCTTTCTTCACGCAGTTGTGGCAGATGTGTTTGAAGATGAGGAAATAATGCAAGAAACAACATCTCCCTGTGGGTCCTTAGAGAGGGAGCAGAGACGCTGTGTGTGCCACTAATAACAATTTTCAATATATCCATTGAAACTGGGCAACTACTTGAGTTATGGAAGACGGCAGATGTAGTCCCCATTTTTAAGAAAGGAGACAAACACGAGGCACTAAACTACAGACCAGTACGCAAAGTCATGGAGAAGATTATCAGAAGGAGAGTGGTGGAGCACCTAAAACGGAACAAGCTTATAAACGACAACCAACACAGATTCATGGAAGGCAAATTATGTGTCACAAACCTTCTGGAGTTTAATGACAAGGTAACGGAAGTAAGACACGAGAGGGGTAGGTAGATTGCATTTTCTTCGTCTACAAGAAGGCCTTTGACACAGTTCCTCATCACAAGAGATTAGTGCAAAAGCTAGAGGATCAGGGGACATATAACAGGAAGGGCGCTGCAATGGATCAGAGAATACCTGACAGGGAGGCAACAACGAGTCATTGTACGTGATGAGGTATCACAGTGGGCACCTGTGACTAGCGGGGTCCCACAGGGGTCGGTCCTAGGACCAGTGCTATTTTCGGTATATGTGAATGACATGATGGAAGGGATAGACTCAGAAGTGCCCCTGTTTGCAGATGATGTTAAGTTAATGAGGAAAATTAAATCGAATGACAATCAGACAGGACTAGAAAGAGACCTAGACAGTTTGGAAACTTGGTCCAACAACTGGCTCCTCGAATTTAACCCCGCCAGATGCAGAGTCATGAAGATCAGGGAAGGGCAAAGAAGACCGCAGACAGAGTATAGGCTAGGCGGCCGAAGACTGTAAACCTCACTCAAGGAGAAAGATCTTGGGGTGAGTAAAATACCGAGCACATCAACAAGATATCTGCTGCAGCATAAGGGCGCCTGGCGAACCTAAGAATAGCGTTCCGATACCTCATTAAGGACGTTCAAGATTCTGTACACCGTGTACGTTAGGCCCATACTGAAGTATGCAGCACCACCAGTTTGGAACCCATACCTGGTCAAGGACGTCAAGAAAATAGAGAAAGTGCAAAGGTTTGCAACAAGGCTAGTTCCAGAGCTAAGGGGATTGACCTACAAAGAAAGGTTAAGGGAAATCGGCCTGACGACACTGGAGGACAAAAGGGTCAGGGGAGACATGATAACGACATACAAAATACTGCGAGGAACTGACAAGGTGGACAGAGGCAGGATGTTCCAGAGATGGGACACAGAAACAAGGAGTCACAATTGGAAGTTGAAGACTCAGATGAGTCAAAGAGATGTTAGGAAGTATTTCTTCAGCCATAGAGTAGTCAGGAAGTGGACTAGTCTAGCAAGTGATGTAGTGCAGGCAGGAACCATACATAGCTTTAAGACGAGGTATGATAAAGCTAATGGAGCAGGGAGAGAGAAGACCTAGTAGAAACCAGAGAAGAGGCCGAGCCAGGAGCTATGTCTCGACCCCTGCAACCACAAATAAGTGAGTAGATGAGGTGAGTACATACACACACACACCAAACATTTAGCAACATTAACACGACACAAGTCGTAAATGTGTGGTAATAGAAATGTTTTTCAACGCCATCACAAATACCTTCCATTTGAAGTTCAAAAATTGATATTTACTGCAAATACAGCGAAGTGTGTGTGCGTGTGTGTGTGTGTGTGTGTGTGTGTGTGTGTGTGTGTGTGTGTGTGTGTGTGTGTGTGTGTGTGTGTGTGTGTGTGCTTACTCACCTAATTGTACTCACCTAATTGTGGTTGCAGGGGTCGAGACTCAGCTC
This sequence comes from Cherax quadricarinatus, assembly GCF_038502225.1. Lineage (NCBI taxonomy): Eukaryota > Metazoa > Arthropoda > Malacostraca > Decapoda > Parastacidae > Cherax > Cherax quadricarinatus. Next base: position 3,304,071 of record NC_091298.1, on the reverse strand, counting down.
CTGGCCCCGCCTCTTCACTGATCGCTACTGGATCCTCTCTCTCTCTGCTTCCTGAGCTTTGTCATACCTCTTCTTAAAACTATGTATGGTTCCTGCCTCCACTACTTCACTTGCTAGGCTATTCCACTTGCTGACAACTCTATGACTGAAGAAATACTTCCTAACGTCCCTGTGACTCGTCTGAGTCTTCAGCTTCCAGTTGTGACCCCTTGTCCCTGTGTCCCCTCTCTGGAACATCCTATCTCTGTCCACCTTATCTATTCCCCGCAGTATCTTGTATGTCGTTATCATGTCTCCCCTGACCCTTCTGTCCTCCAGTGTCGTCAGTCCGATTTCCCTTAACCTTTCCTCGTACGACATTCCCTTGAGCTCTGGGACTAGCCTTGTTGCAAACCTTTGTACTTTCTCTAACTTCTTGACGTGCTTGACCAGGTGTGGGTTCCAGACTGGTGCTGCATACTCCAGTATGGGCCTAACATACACAGTGTACAGTGTCTTGAACGATTCCTTATTGAGGTATCGGAACGCTATTCTCAGGTTTGCCAGGCGCCCGTATGCTGCAGCGGTTATTTGGTTGATGTGTGCCTCCGGTGATGTACTCGGTGTTATGGTCACCCCAAGGTCTTTCTCCCTGAGTGAGGTCTGTAGTCTTTGTCCACCTAGCCTATATTCTGTCTGCGGTCTTCTTTGCCCCTCCCCAATCTTCATGACTTTGCATTTGGCTGGATTGAATTCGAGGAGCCAGTTACTGGACCACATGTCCAGCCTCTCCAGGTCTCTTTGCAGTCCTGCCTCATCCTCGTCCGATTTAATTCTTCTCATCAACTTCACGTCATCTGCGAACAGGGACACTTCAGAGTCTATTCCTTCCATCATGTCGTTCACATATATCAAAAATAGCACTGGTCCTAGAACTGACCCCTGTGGGACCCCGCTCGTAACAGGCGCCCACTGTGATACCTCTTCACGTACCATGACTCGTTGCTGCCTCCCTGTCAGGTATTCCCTTATCCATTGCAGTGCCCTTCCTTTTATGTGTGCCTGATCCTCCAGCTTCTGCACTAATCTCTTGTGGGGAACTGTGTCAAAGGCCTTCCTGCAGTCTAGGAAAACGCAATCTACCCAACCCTCTCTCTCGTGTCTTACTTCTGTTACCTTGTCATAAAACTCCAGGAGGTTTGTGATACAAGATTTGCCTTCCATGAACCCATGCTGGTTTTCATTTATAATCTTGTTCCTTTCCAGGTGTTCGACCACTCTCCTCCTGATAATCTTCTCCATGACTTTGCACACAATACATGTCAGAGACACAGGTCTGTAGTTTAGTGCCTCGTTTCTGTTTCCTTTCTTAAATATGGGGACTACATTAGCTGTCTTCCATTTCTCAGGTAGTTGCCCAGTTTCAAGGGATGTGTTGAAGATTGTGGTTAGAGGCACACACAGCATCTCTGCTCCTTCTCTAAGGACCCATGGGGAGATGTTGTCCGGTCCCATCGCCTTTGAGGTGTCAAGGTCACTTAAGAGCTTCTTCACCTCCTCCTCAGTTGTTCGTATGTCATCCAACACTTGTTGGTATATTCCCTCTTGATGTTCCCTTCTGTGCTGTCTTCCCAC
>NC_091298.1:3289957-3297457 GCF_038502225.1 Cherax quadricarinatus | reverse complement strand
TTTCCATATTCATTGCATTGTAGAATAGTTTGGTTGATCACCATCTGAAGCCGCTGCGTCAACCTCCACTGACAGCCACTTGTAATCTCTCTTTCATTCTGCCACTGGCTCTGACATTTATTCTGTTACCACTTACCATTTTCTTCTTCTTGCTTGCGTAGTTGTGGTGATGTCTGCGCACTTCTGCCAAGACAGCGATTTGCTGAGTGATGGTGAATGGATTTTTTTTATGGGGGTCACAGTGTCTGTGGGAGACAGACGGCGCGCTGAAAACATTAGTTCTTTTGAACAGAGTTATATGTGATTGTTGTTATACAGAGCGATATAGGATGAATATTGAACAGACAGATATTTGTTCACTTTAATGAATCCTGAAGATACAGAAACGACGTGACTCGTCCACAAGCATCTTTGAATAATAAAGAAAGACATTCCACCATTCTTCGCACCTTCCCCCCGGTTAATTTCACTATCAGAGAGAAACAATCCTTCCTCAATTCTTTCTGACTGGATTCACTTCTCAGTGAATCCCAGCTAAAGAATTTCTTCACCATCATCTCTAAGAGCTTCTTCTTGTATACTCCATCACACGATTCCTCTTCATTTTCCCGGTGTTATTTACCATCCCGCTATACAAGGTGGTGATCAATGGACGCGACTGGACGTCGGCTGCCCAGCCCAAGAACCAGTCTCTGAGAACATAAGAACATAAGAATGTAGGAACACTGCAGAAGGCCTACTGGCCCATACGAGGCAGGTCCTTATCAAAACGACATCTACCTAAAGCTACTCAAGAAGTAACGAGGGAGGGAGTAATATTTGTGTAATTAAGTCCGTCTTGTGGGTTTCTTGAAGTGTTTACTAGAGGAGAGAGAGACTGTCAGACAGACAGATAGACAGACAGAGACAGAAACACAGAGACAAAGAGAGAGAGAAAGAGAGACAAGGCGAGATAGACGGGTGGATAGGGCGGAAATTCAGACAAAAGTCGCCTGTTCTAGGAGTTCGCTTAAGAATCCTCTTACCCGAACGCTTCTTTACCTCTGATGACGTCACGCAGAATCCGATTGCCTTTACATTTTATGAGCTGAGGCGCAGTGAGCTGAGGCGCAGTGAGCTGAAGCGCAGTGAGCTGAGGTGCAGTGAGCTGAGGAGCAGTGAGCTGAGGAGCAGTGAGCTGAGGAGCAGGACGGAGGAGCCAGACATTTTGAAAAGTCAAATCAACTGATTAAATAATTTCTGTGGCCTCTCAGCTTTACCAAACATCGTATATGAACGTAGTTGAGTATATGTTTGTATATTAACTCTCTCTCTCTCTCTCTCTCTCTCTCTCTCTCTCTCTCTCTCTCTCTCTCACACACACAGTAAGGCATTATGTAAATCTGCCGACCTTCCCCGTCTCTCTAATTGAACGAGGTAAGGTAACGAGGTAATGTGAATTACTGAGCCAGAAGTCAATTACATCAGGAACCAGGAACAAGACTGACGGTGACATCAGCAGCACTGGGAATACCAGTGATGTTTCGCGCATCTCTGGTTACTCTCTCTCTCTCTCTCTCTCTCCCTCTCAGTCACTCTTGGAGTGCTCATTAACAAGGGCTTCACGTACGCAGAACAATTTCTATATGTGTACAGCCAAGTTAATTGATAGCTGGGGTTCGTACTTGTGAACCTCGAGATTCGAACCACGATAGTGTTCGTGACTGAATTCGAGGGTTGGTCTTTGTGTGTGTGTACTTACCTATTTATACTTACTTATTTGAGGTTGCAGGGGTCGAGTCACGGCTCCAGGCCCCGCCTCTTCGCTGGCCGCTACTAGGTCCACTCTCTTCCTGCTCCATGAGCTTTATCGTACCTCTTCTTAAGGCTATTTATGAATCCTACCTCCATTACATCAGTCTCCACATTGGTCCACGTCCTGGCAACTCTGTGACTGAAGAAATACTTCCTAACTTCTCCGTGACTCGTCTGAGTCTTCAACTTCTAGTTGTGGCCCCTTGTTACTGTGTCCCATCTGTGAAACATCCTGTCTCTATCCATCTTGTTAATTCCTCTCAGTATTTTATATGTTGTTATCATATCCCCCCTGTCCCTCCTGTCCTCCAGTGTCGTCAAGTCGATTGCCTCTTAACCCTTAGCTCCGGGACTAGTCTTGTTGTTGCTGTTGTTGTTGTTGTTGTTGTGTGTGTGTGTGTGTGTGTGTGTGTGTGTGTGTGTGTGTGTGTGTGTGTGTGTGTGTGTGTGTGTGTGTGTGTGTGTGTGTGTGTGTGTGTGTGTGTGTGTGTGTGTATGTGAGGAATGTGTAGCAACAACACTGCCATGCATGATGGAGGATGCTCCCTCCCACCACCATGCACCCAGTCCCTCCCTCCCTCCCTCCCATGCATAGGAGTGCAATCATGGGAGGCAGGAGGTGTTCATCTGCCCCTTCAGGGACTGGCTGCCCCTGGATCTATCACTGTGTCCATTCACTCCCCTGCAACACCCTCCTTCTCCACTGCAGTTCCTTCATCTTGCCATCCCTTACTGCATCCTCACTGTCAGCCTCACTGTCAGCCTCACTGTCAGCCTTACTGTCAGCCTTCAATATCATGAAGAACAAAAAGGTACAATGACTGGAACAATACAGATAACGTGCACATGGGAGAGATGAGCTTGCGACGACGTGTCGGTCCAATGTGAACTATTTACAAAGTCACACTATGTGACTTTGTAAATGGTCTAATTCGGACCGAAACGTTGTCGTAAGCTTCAGTCTCCCATGCGCGGGTTATCTATGTATCATCATCACTATCATTATAATTATTATAACACATCTGGCAGCATCTTCTAGGCCTAGTTGCGTAGGCCAGCGCACTTTTACAAAGAACGATGTTTTGCGTTGCCCACACTTATGACGCTAAGCACCAGAGCATGGCATGGTTGAAGCAACGTTTCGCTCTGTGCAGGGCTTGATACAGCTTTCCATGGACCGCTCTGGATTGATCCTAGACGAGCAAAACATTCCGTGGCCTAGACTCGTCCAGGTCAGCCTCTCAGCTGTTAAGTTGAACAGCTGTTGCCTCGTGTGTGAGAGGTAACATCCAAACACCACTGCTAGTGCTGTTCCTCGCCGCTGTGGTGTACACCTTCCTGCCTCTCTCTAATTCAAGGGATCTTAGAGTAGCCTGAGGTTATTCTTCTCCTCTTTTGACTACCAGCTTCAACGATTCTTTCATTTCCAGAGATGAAAGCAGCCTCAGATGGAGTCAGCCTTACAAACATCTCAACCTGAAAGACCCTCTTCTCTCATCTTTCCCCCACACACACATTCAGGACCCTGAGCTAGGAGGTCTTCGGCGAGCACCGAGCTCATTGTGTCCATCTCCCTGGTGCCTACCCTTCCCTCAGGTAATAAGCTAAAAATTATAGTCAAGAGAGAGAGGAAGCGGGGTTCTGGAGACGCTCTGGTCACCTGAAGAAGATGGAGGAAGGTAGGTTCACCGAGAGAATAGGTGGCCTGGTAGACAACGCTATCGCCTCACACACAAGAGTGTCGTGGTTCGATTCCCGGCAAGGATGAAATCACTGAGCATGTTTCCTTACATCTACTGTCCCGTTCACCTAGCAGGTAAGTAGGTACCTTGGTGTTAGTCGACTGGTGTGGGTCGCATCTTGGGAGGGGGGGGAAGGCCGAAGAGCCCCTCGATGACGCAATGACTTTCTTGAGTTATCATGGGTGGCTAACCCTCAGGGGTTAAAAATCCCAACAAAATCTTATCTTATTTATGGCGAGGTAAAGGGACGATTCCAACAAGGAACGTTGAGGAGAATTTAAAAGGTTTCGTTGGGTCGAGCCTTTGAGCATTCACTAGTCTGGAACTCAAAGGTTTCAAGCATATTGACTGTACTGGGTCAAGGCTGCCTGTGACCTGTGCACCACCGGTCAAGGCTGCCTGTGACCTGTGCACCACCGGTCAAGGCTGCCTGTGACCTGTGCACCACCGGTCAAGGCTGCCTGTGACCTGTGCACCACCGGTCAAGGCTGCCTGTGACCTGTGCACCACCGGTCAAGGCTGCCTGTGACCTGTGCACCACCTGTCAAGGATCCACTAGTTTCTAAAATGTGTACTCACCTAATTGTGGCTGCAAGGGGTCGAGACTCAGATCCTGGCCCCGCCTCTTCACTGACCGCTACTGGGTCCTCCATCTCCCTGCTCCATGAGCTTTATCATACCTCGTCTTAAAACTATGTATGGTTCCTGACTCCACTACATCACTTGCTGACTATTCCACTTCCTGACAACTCTGTAGCTGAAGAAATACTTCCTAACATCCCTTTGACTCATCTGAGTCTTCAGCTTCCAATTGTGACCCCTTGTTTCTGTGTCCCATCTCTGGAACATCCTGTCTCTGTCCACCTTATGTATTACACGCGGTATTTTGTATGTCATTATCATGTCTCCCCTTACCATCCTGTCCTCTCTGTGTGTGTATATGTGTGTGTGTGTGTGTGTGTGTGTGTGTGTGTGTGTGTGTGTGTGTGTGTGTGTGTGTGTTAACGTGTGACTGGAATATTTACTCTGAACACACATAATGTTTGCATGTTGCATGAGGTATGAGGGACAGAGTTGCACATGTTGCCAATTATTGCAACAACTTGTGCATGACGTTATTTTTATTAATTTTCAAAGCAAGCATCATGTATTACACAGTCTCGAATAAAAATATCTCACTTTATTTGGCTGTTTAAAACTAACTCGAATTGTTCACTCTGATGAACACCTATTATTATTATTATTATTATTATTATTATTGTTATTATTATTATTATTATTATTATTATTATTATTATTATTATTATTATTATTATTGTTATTATTATTATTATTATTATTATTATTATTATTATTATTATTATTATTATTATTATTATTATTATTGTTATTATTATTATTATTATTATTATTATTATTATTATTATTATTATTATTGTTATTATTATTATTATTATTATTATTATTATTATTATTATTATTATTATTATTATTATTGTTATTATTATTATTATTATTATTATTATTATTATTATTATTATTATTATTATTATTATTATTATTGTTATTATTATTATTATTATTATTATTATTATTATTATTATTATTATTGTTATTATTATTATTATTATTATTATTATTATTATTATTATTATTATTATTATTATTATTGTTATTATTATTATTATTATTATTATTGTTATTATTATTATTATTATTATTATTATTATTATTATTATTGTTATTATTATTATTATTATTATTATTATTATTATTATTATTATTATTATTATTGTTATTATTATTATTATTATTATTATTATTATTATTATTATTATTATTATTATTGTTATTATTATTATTATTATTATTATTATTATTATTATTATTATTATTAATATTATTTTAACCACAGTAAATAAAATAATATTAAAAACTCTGTAATTACACACACACACACACACACACACACACACACACACACACACACACACACACACACACACACACACACACACACACACACACACACACAATTGGAAGTTGAAGACTCAGATGAATCAAAGGGATGTTAGGAAGTATTTCTTCAATCATAGAGTAGTCAGACCGTGTGTCATGTGGGTTTTCGATAACGTGGATGGGGTAAGAATACTCACGTAGGCTGGTAGTACGTATAATATAACGGAAAGTATGGGAAAGCGCCAACAGCCGACCTGCCTCTCTCTGCTGCCTACTACGACTGACCCATAGTGCCTACGGGTGAGGGTGTTTGAAATCCTGCTATGGTCAGCAGCAATATGAATACAGTCAATGATTCACACAGACGGTTGGTAGTGAGTCATCTACTGGTACACTGGTTACTGGTAACTGGTTACTAGGAACTGGTACTACTACCGAGAGCTCGGCGACGCTAACGCATGTCGTCCCGACATACACCTAATACAAACTAGAGACGGCAGGTGTACGGCTTGGGCTGATTCTATACAATGTCAAAGTACACAACAATTGAACATTATAACATACATAAGTAGAATATTGGAATGGAAGCTTACATAATTGAAACTGTAATAAAACTGTAATGCAATACAAGGTATAATATAGCACAACTCATCGAATGAAACTCAACGTTGAGATTACACAATAGAAGTGATAAAAAAAAAATTTTGATCGACTGATCTGTATTCATGTGATCTACGGATTCTGAGGAAGGAATATATACAAAGAAAGAAGTGTTTAACAGAAAGGCAGATTCGGTGCACTCAAATCTAGACTGTTAACTCTCAGAATTCGGAGAGAATGTGAACACAAAAAAAAAAAAATTCTTGAATACTGATAAGTTGATACTGTAATTATTCATCTATACAGGTTATTTACATTTAACCCCAACTCTGCTAGGGTGAGATTGATATATGCAGAATGGGTGTCATCTGTGCAGACGGTTGGTAGTGAGTCATCTACTGGTACACTGGTTACTGGTAACTGGTTACTAGGAACTGGTACTACTGCTGAGACGTGGAATAGCCTAGAAAGTGACGTAGTGGAGGCGGGAACCATACATAGTTTTAAGGCGAGGCATGATAAAGCTCATGGAGCAGGGAGAGAGAGGACCTAGTAGCAATCAGTGAAGAGGCGGGGCCAGGAGCTATGAATCGACCCCTGCAACCACAAATAGGTGAGTACAATATGTGACGCTGTTCCTCCTCTCTAACTCACACAATACAACACTGTCAACCTTCACCACTCTATCTATCATCTATCTATCAACTATGTATCTATCATGTATTTATATATTATGTATGTATCTATCGTGTATTTATATATTATGTATGTATCTATCATCTGTGTACCTATGATCTATCTCATATCTGTTTGTCATCTATTATCTATCTGTCGTCTATGTGTCTATTATCTATGTATCTATCATCTATCTATTATCTATCTATCGTCTATATGTCTATTATCTATGTATCTACCATCTATATATCAAGTATGTATCTATCACCTATGTATCATCTATGTATCTATCATCTATGTATCATGTATGTATCTATCATCTATGTATCAAGTATGTATCTATCATCTATGTATCATCTATGTATCTATCATCTATGTATCAAGTATGTATCTATCATCTATGTATCAAGTATGTATCTATCATCTATGTATCATCTATGTATCTATCATCTATGTATCAAGTATGTATCTATCATCTATGTATCAAGTATGTATCTATCATCTATGTATCAAGTATGTATCTATCATCTATGTATCATCTATGTATCTATCATCTATGTATCATGTATGTATCTATCACCTATGTATCATCTATGTATCATGTATGTATCTATCATCTATATATCAAGTATGTATCTATCATCTATGTATCATCTATGTATCTATCATCTATGTATCAAGTATGTATCTATCATCTATGTATCATCTATGTATCTATCATCTATGTATC
>NC_091298.1:3269957-3284957 GCF_038502225.1 Cherax quadricarinatus | reverse complement strand
CCTTTCTTGTAGTTTGGCTTCATTCGTCCTGGCCTTCCTGCCTCTCCCTCCACTTGTAGCTCTACTGTGTATTCGAAGCTTAAAACCACATGGTCACTGTCCCCAAGGGGTCTTTCATATGTGATGTCCTCGATATCTGCACTACTCAAGGTGAATACTAAGTCCAGCCTTGCTGGTTCATCCTCTCCTCTCTCTCTTGTAGTGTCCCTTACGTGTTGGTACATGAAGTTTTCCAGTACCACCTCCATCATCTTAGCCCTCCATGTATCTTGGCCCCCATGTGGGTCCAAGTTCTCCCAATCGATCTCCTTGTGGTTAAAGTCACCCATGATCAGGAGCTTTGCCCTGCATGCATGAGCTCTTCTAGGCACTCTAGCCAGTGTGTCAATCGTCGCTCTATTGCTCTCGTCGTACTCTTGCCTTGGCCTCCTGCTGTTCTGCGGTGAGGTGAGAGTTTCCCAGCAGAGGTGAGAGTTTCCCAGCAGAGGTGAGAGTGTCCCAGCAGAGGTGAGAGTGTCCCAGCAGAGGTGAGAGTTTCCCAGCAGAGGTGAGAGTTTCCCAGCAGAAGTGAGAGTGTCCCAGCAGAGGTGAGTGTGTGTGTGTGTGTGTGTGTGTGTGTGTGTGTGTGTGTGTGTGTGTGCGTGTGTTTACCTGGAGTTTACCTGGAGAGAGTTCCGGGGGTCAACGCCCCCGCGGCCCGGTCTGTGACCAGGCCTCCTGGTGGATCAGAGCCTGATCAACCAGGCTGTTGCTGCTGGCTGCACGCAAACCAACGTACGAGCCACAGCCCGGCTGATCAGGAACTGACTTTAGGTGCTTGTCCAGTGCCAGCTTGAAGACTGCCAGGGGTCTGTTGGTAATCCCCCTTATGTGTGCTGGGAGGCAGTTGAACAGTCTCGGGCCCCTGACACTTATTGTATGGTCTCTTAACGTGCTAGTGACACCCCTGCTTTTCATTGGGGGGATGGTGCATCGTCTGCCAAGTCTTTTGCTTTCGTAGTGAGTGATTTTCGTGTGCAAGTTCGGTACTAGTCCCTCTAGGATTTTCCAGGTGTATATAATCATGTATCTCTCCCTCCTGCGTTCCAGGGAATACAGGTTTAGGAACCTCAAGCGCTCCCAATAATTGAGGTGTGTGTAGAAAGAAGATAAAAAAGAGGTTTGGTGTTACTGTAAGAAGTCTTACAGCAAGATTCACTGACTCCCACAGAGCTGGTGGTAATTTTGGCTCCAAAGCCCTCACTGGCAGCCCTGGGAAATGAATTGTATTGGCTTGGGAGGGCGTGGGAGGGCGTAGGAAGGCGTGGGAAGTGTATAGGCGTGGGAAGTGTGAAGGTACGGGAGGCTTAGAGGTGTCGGAGGTGTGAAGGAGCATGGGCTTGGGCGGTGTGAAGGCCCGTGGGCGTGGAAATATGTGGGCGTGGGTGGTGTAAGGGCGCGTGGGCGTGGGAACAGACACAGTGTCTGCGTTGCGTGAATTTATATATTGATATAAAAAAGAAGTGTCCCAGCAGAGGTGAGAGTGTCCCAGCAGAGGTGAGAGTTTCCCAGCAGAGGTGAGAGTTTCCCAGCAGAGGTGAGAGTGTCCCAGCAGAGGTGAGAGTGTCCCAGCAGAGGTGAGAGTTTCCCAGCAGAGGTGAGAGTGTCCCAGCAGAGGTGAGAGTGTCCCAGCAGAGGTGAGAGTTTCCCAGCAGAGGTGAGAGTTTCCCAGCAGAAGTGAGAGTGTCCCAGCAGAGGTGAGAGTTTTCCAGCAGAGGTGAGAGTGTCCCAGCAGAGGTGAGAGTGTCCCAGCAGAGGTGGGACACTCTCAGCTCTAGGAAAGCTGTGATCCGTCACGGCCCACTCAATTAATTAACAGGCTGACGTATTCTAATGAATTCTATGTCGCTTCTGTACCTCTCTCCAACTTGACAACCATGGCAACAACACGTACACACACGTAGACACACACACGTACACACACGTAGACACACACACGTACACACACACACACACACACACACACACACACACACACACACACACACACACACACACACACACACACACACACACACACACACACACACACACACCACATAACACACAAGACAGGACACACACACAAACACATAGGACTCATGACAAGGGCCATTTCCTAAAATCTGGACTGCTGGAAGAGGTCTGGAAGACTAACAATGAGAAGAACAGTCGCGAGGGCACAAGGCTTCGATGGAGTTGTCATCAAAGAGGACAGATCAAAGTGAGACAGGAAGCAAGAAATGAAGGAGGAAGGAAGCAAGGGAAGCAGGGTCTGCGGGCTGAGGAAGGGGTCTCTCTCTCTCTCTCACCAAGAAGATAATCTCCCCCAGTACGGGGAGATATATGATGGATCAGGAAAATAGATTTAACACTCCCCATCCCTCGAGTCCCACTCTTGCATCCCTCCTTTCCACTTTACACTTTTCCATGTCCCAGTGTGCCTCCCTTGTTCCCCTCTCTCTTCTCCCCACCAGTCACCTCTAACTTTTCCCATGGGTCCCTAACACTATTGATCCCTTCCTCGTCCCATGACTCCCTTATTAATCATGAATGATCTTAGATCAAGTGCTCTTCCTCTTTCTTATCCTCCTCCACGTCCCTGACTCCATCCTGCTTGCATAAAACATCCTATCGAACATCATCCCACTCAGCACTATCCCACTCATCATCCCACTCAGCACCATCTCACTTAACATCATCCCACTCAACATCATCACACTCAACATCATCCCACCTCCACACATCACTCACCTCTGACCCGCCAGCTTCTCACACACATAAAGCCAAAGCCTCTCTTCCAGTCACAGTTTCTTCCATAATATATGAGGCAGTGAGGTGGTACTCATCCAGAGACTCACCCACGAGGCAGAAGAGCCAGCAGGGAGGAAGAGAAAGTAGTCCAGTGGATGAAAGAGTAACTGGAAGGCGGAAGAGAGTGTACTGCTTTGGAATTATTTATTTATATTAAACGATAAAATCATGTAGGTCATTCAGAATAAGGAGTGGTGAAGACTCGATCCTCCGCTTGCTGATCTCTAGACAGACACGCTACCGACCTGTTGAGACTGTGGAAGTGTCGGAATAAGCAACAGTGACAAGTGGTATTACTCTAAGATAAATACCAGGGCCACTGTTGTTTCTAGTGAATGTAAACCGAGAGTCAGGGGGCTTTTTTGTGCCTCTGCTTGTCATTAATGTGAAGACTCAGTGCATAACCACCACACTGCTAGTCGCCTCAGTCAGCTGGAAGCACGGCTAGCCAGAGACATTTAGCGTTGAGTCAGACACTCTAGAGTGACTGGGCTAGCCACGTGCTGAGGCATTCTGATATTTCAGAGTGGAACCAGTAACTGCTGGATTATTATTATTGTAATCAAGGGGGAAACGCTAAACCCGGAGGATTATACAGCGCCTGGGGGGGATGTGGAAGGCATTCAGGCTTAATTCAGGGAACTGGAGCACAGATCCAATTCCCTAAATCAAGAGCCCCTCACCAACATCAAGGAACCTTCCTTGAGGGGTAACTGCTGGAGCTCCACCAGAGTAAGTAAAAAATCGTGGATATAAAGACAAAGAATTATTTCTTGCATTTATGGAGTTAGAAAAGCCATATGATAAGGTGGAAAGGGAAGCAATATTGCAGATGTTGCAAATATAGGGAATAAGTGTTAGGTTACTAAAAGAAGTAGAAAGATTTAATGTGGATGGAGAGGCTGAGTAGACTGAGAGGAGAGTGCTAACATAAGCAAAGGTAAGGGATGAGGATGTGCACATCACACCGAACATATCACTAGAGGAATCACACCAAGAACACATCCGCGTCTTACAGTGGTAAGTCACTGATCTCCCTGCAACTAGGCACTCTACATTATCATCAGTGTTAAAACTTGCGTGAACCCCACGTTGTGTCGAACCAGTGTTTACCAGACAGCAGCACCACACACACCTCAACCACTGTACCACGCTGCCACATAAATGCTAACATTAGTAATTTCATTCCCCCATCATCCACACATCATGATAGGCCTATCTGTCGCCCTAAATCACGTCCCTCACGTTTATTGGGCTCTGAGTAACGCAAATGAGAACCAGGACAAAAAATGAAGCCTGCAACGAGCAATGGATTAAATGAAATCCTCTTAATATTTATGTTATAAGGGATTGGTGGGGCAGGGAGAGATGTGTCGGCTTGTTTCACTGTGGGCGCTAGTTCAGTGACAGCATCAATGAGACAGTGACAGCATCAACGACAACAGTGACTACATCAATGAGAGACTAACAGCATCAACTAGAGAGCTGTACATGCCAAGTTGTTTTCTGAGGGGAGAAATGTCACCCAGAGTCAGTGGTTGTTATGGAAACATGTTTACGAGGGAATAATGGCAAAGATGTCATCTCAAGATAACATCAACAGTGCAAGAAATCTTTTATGACATCAACAAATGACCAGCAAAAGTTAACACTGAATTCTAAATTTATATTGTCAAGTCGTGTGTGTGTGTGTGTGTGTGTGTGTGTGTGTGTGTGTGTGTGTGTGTGTGTGTGTGTGTGTGTGTGTGTGTGTGTGTGTGTGTGTGTGTGTGTGTGTGTGTATGTGTGTGTGTATGTGTGTGTGTGTGTGTGTGTGTGTTTGTGTGTGTGTGTGTGTGTGTGTGTGTGTGTGTGTGTGTGTGTGTGTGTGTATGTGTGTGTGTATGTGTGTGTGTGTGTGTGTGTGTGTACTCACCTAGTTGTACTCACCTAGTTGAGGTTGCAGGGATCGAGTCCGAGCTCCTGGCCCCGCCTCTTCACTGATCGCTACTAGGTCACTCTCCCTGAGCCGTGAGCTTTATCATACCTCTGCTTAAAGCTATGTATGGATCCTGCCTCCACTACATCGCTTCCCAAACTATTCCACTTACTGACTACTCTGTGGCTGAAGAAATACTTCCTAACATCCCTGTGATTCATCTGTGTCTTCAGCTTCCAACTGTGCCCCCTTGTTGCTGTGTCCCATCTCTGGAACATCCTGTCTTTGTCCACCTTGTCAATTCCTCTCAGTATTTTGTACGTCGTTATCATGTCCCCCCTATCTCTCCTGTCCTCCAGTGTCGTCAGGTTGATTTCCCTTAACCCCTCCTCGTAGGACATACCTCTTAGCTCTGGGACTAGTCTTGTTGCAAACCTTTGCACTTTCTCTAGTTTCTTCACGTGCTTGGCTAGGTGTGGGTTCCAAACTGGTGCCGCATACTCCAATTTGGGCCTAAGGTACACGGTGTACGGGGTCCTGAACGATTCCTTATTAAGGTGTCGGAATGCTGTTCTGAGGTTTGCTAGGCGCCCATATGCTGCAGCAGTTATTTGGTTGATGTGCGCTTCAGGAGATGTGCCTGGTGTTATACTCACCCCAAGATCTTTTTCCTTGAGTGAGGTTTGTAGTCTCTGACCCCCTAGACTGTACTCCGTCTGCGGCCTTCTTTGCCCTTCCCCAATCTTCATGACTTTGCACTTGGTGGGATTGAACTCCAGGAGCCAATTGCTGGACCAGGTCTGCAGCCTGTCCAGATCCCTTTGTAGTTCTGCCTGGTCTTCGATCGAGTGAATTCTTCTCATCAACTTCACGTCATCTGCAAACAGGGACACCTCAGAGTCTATTCCTTCCGTCATGTCGTTCACAAATACCAGAAACAGCACTGGTCCTAGGACTGACCCCTGCGGGACTCCGCTGGTCACAGGTGCCCACTCTGATACCTCGCCACGTACCATGACTCGCTGCTGTCTTCCTGACAAGTATTCCCTGATCCATTGTAGTGCCTTCCCTGTTATCCCTGCTTGGTCCTCCAGTTTTTGCACTAATCTCTTGTGTGGAACTGTGTCAAACGCCTTCTTGCAGTCCAAGAAAATGCAATCCACCCACCCCTCTCTCTCTTGTCTTACTGCTGTCACCATGTCATAGAACTCCAGTAGGTTTGTGACACAGGATTTCCCGTCCCTGAAACCATGTTGGCTGCTGTTGATGAGATCATTCCTTTCTAGGTGTTCCTTTCTAGGTGTGTGTGTGTGTGTGTGTGTGTGTGTGTGTGTGTGTGTGTGTGTGTGTGTTTGTGTGTACTCACCTATTTGTGATTGTAGGGGTCGATTCATAGCTCCTGGCCCCGCCTCTTTACTAATCGCTGCTAGGTTTTTTTTTTCCCACATTCTCTGTGGAGAACATTTTTACGTAGTATAGCAACTGACATCATTACCGAGGTGCAAATTGTGTTACTATCTCTCTCTCTCTCTCTCTCTCCCTATTCAGGAAATTACTCTCTCTTTTCCCCCCTCCATCTCTCACTTTATTTTTTCCCTGTCTCTCTTTGTGTCTCTATTTCCTTAGTCGTCAATTTGTTTTTATTCTTCGTCAGCGTCAAATACATTTATCTTTATTTTTGCTTCTTAGTCCTCAAAAAAACAACAGCAACAGCATTAATAATAATAATAATAATAATAATAATAATAATAATAATAATAATAATAATAATAATAATAATAATAATAATAATAATAATAATAATCTTCAAATCATCAAAATACATTATAGTCTTGAGGTACATGGTATTAGTTGAGGTAACTGTCAAAGTTGAGAGGAAGCTCCTGGTCCTGTAAGACACTTGTGGACGACCCTAAAATCAACTTAGGGCTGTTGGTTGATTGGTTAAGTTGCTGCACAAGGATGATAAAGTTGACAATCTTTGACATTCACTCAAATAATTTGGCTTGTCACTGTGATATTGTTTGCGAATTGTTTGTAAATTTGTTTGAGCATTTGTAGTGGTGATTCACATATGTCGTTTAAACACAATGAGGTTTAAAGTCTATCTACTACACGAGGATCATTAAAGTGGGTTGGTTGATTGGGTAATGGGATTTAAAGTCCATCTAGTACATGAGGGCCATTAAGGCTGGTTACTTTGTTGGGTCAGTCTACTGTACCAGAGTCATTAGGGCTGGTTGCTTGGGTAATGGGGGGTTTAAAGGCTATCTACTACACCAGGGTCATTAATGCTGGTTGATTGGTTGGGTAATGGAGTTTCAAATCCATCTAGTACATGAGGGCTATTAAGACTAGTTGGTTGGTTGGGTAATTGGGTTTAAAATCTGTCTACTAAACGAGGGTCATTAAGGCTACATGTCACCTGTTCACCACCAGTCAAAAATACTTTAATACTAAGTATAAAGTATACTCTCATGGTATATACACTGAGAAGCTGACACCTGGAGCCTCATGGGGCCCCGAAACATTTTAGATGAATGGTTCACAGAACCGACACGTTGATAAATAAACACATGTGCAACTGTGTGGCGAAACGTTTCCTTAATAAACATTCCCAAGAGTTGCACATGTGTCTATTTGTCCCGAAACATGGAAAGCCAAGATGATGGATGTGGTACTGGAAAACCTCATGCATGAACATGCCAGGGACACTACCAGAGAGCGAAAGGAGGATGAACCAGCAAGACTGGACCTTGTGTTCACCCTGAGCAGTTCAGACATTGAGGACATCACATATGAGAGGCCCCTCGGAGCTAGTGACCACGTAGTTCTAAGCTTTGGTTACATAGTAGAGTTACAAGTGGAGAGCGTAACAGGTGTCGAATGGGAAAAGGCAAACTATAAAAGGGGGGACTACACAGGTATGAGGAAATTCATGTGGGAGATTCAGTGGGACAGAGAACTGGTAGGAAAATCAGTAAATGAAATGATGTAATATGTAACAACAAAATGCAAGGAGGCAGAGGAAAGGTTTGTTCCCAATGACAACAGAAACAATGGGAAGACAGGAGGGTTAGGGGAGACTTGATAACGACATACAAAATACTGCGTGGAATAGACAAGGTGAACAGAGACAAGATGTTCCAGAGAGGGGGCACAGAAATAAGGGGTCACTCTTGGAAGCTGAAGAGTTAGACGAGTCACAGGAATGTTAGGAAGTACTTCTTCAGTCATAGAGTAGTCAGGAAGTGGAACAGTCTGGCGAGCGATGTAGTGGAGCCAGGAACCATACATAGCTTCAAGACGAGTTATGATTAATCTCAGGAAGCAGGGCGAGAGAGGACCTAGTAGCGCTCAGTGAAGAGGCGGGGCCAGGAGCTGAGTCTTGACCCATGCAACTAAAATTAAGAGAGTACATCTCAGTGTATATACACTGAACAACAACCATCTGTGAGTGTAGATACACTGAGGCTCTTCCACGTCTCAACTTATCTGGGGTAACGACTGTTGTTGAATCCACCAAGCCAGTGGATCATAACTTGTTACTCGTCACCCCAGCCATCACCCCAGCCACCACCCCGGCCACCACCCCGGCCATCACCCTAGCCATCACACCAACCATCACCCCAGCCATCACCCCAGCCATCACCCCAGCCATCACCCCAGCCATCACCCCAGCCATCACCCCGGCCACCACCCCAGCCATCACCCCAGCCATCACCCCAGCCATCACCCCAGCCATCACTCCAGCCATCACCCCAACCATCACCCCAGCCATCACCCCAGCCATCACCCCAGCCATCACACCAGCCATCACCCCAGCCATCACCCCAGCCATCACCCCAGCCATCACCCCAGCCATCACCCCAGCCATCACACCAGCCATCACCCCAACCATCACCCCAACCATCACCCCAGCCATCACCCCAGCCACCACCCCGGCCACCACCCCGGCCATCACCCCAGCCATCACACCAACCATCACCCCAGCCATCACCCCAGCCATCACCCCAGCCATCACCCCAGCCACCACCCCAACCATCAACCCAGCCATCACCCCAGCCATCACACCAACCATCAACCCAGCCATCACCCCAGCCACCACAACAGCCACCACCCCGGCCACCACCCCGGCCATCACCCTAGCCATCACACCAACCATCACCCCAGCCATCACCCCAGCCATCACCCCAGCCATCACCCCAGCCATCACCCCAACCATCAACCCAGCCATCACCCCAGCCATCACACCAACCATCAACCCAGCCATCACCCCAGCCATCACACCAACCATCAACCCAGCCATCACCCCAGCCATCACCCCAGCCATCACCCCAGCCATCACCCCAACCATCAACCCAGCCATCACCCCAGCCATCACACCAACCATCAACCCAGCCATCAACCCAGCCTTCACCCCAGCCATCACCCCAGCCATCACCCCAACCATCAACCCAGCCATCACCCCGGCCATCACACCAACCATCAACGCAGCCATCAACCCAGCCATCACCCCAACCATCACCCCAACCATCACCCCAGCCATCACCCCAGCCATCACACCAGCCATCACTCCAGCCATCACCCCAACCATCAACCCAGCCATCACCCCGGCCATCACACCAACCATCAACCCAACCATCAACCCAGCCATCACCCCAGCCATCACACCAACCATCAACCCAGCCATCACCCCAGCCATCACACCAACCATCAACCCAGCCATCAACCCAGCCATCTCCCCAGCCATCACACCAACCATCAACCCAGCCATCAACCCAGCCATCACCCCAACCATCAACCCAGCCATCACCCCAGCCATCACACCAACCATCAACCCAGCCATCAACCCAGCCATCACCCCAGCCATCACCCCAACCATCACCCCAGCCATCACCCCAGCCATCACCCCAGCCATCACCCCAGCCATCACCCCAACCATCAACCCAGCCATCACCCCGGCCATCACACCAACCATCAACCCAACCATCAACCCAGCCATCACACCAACCATCAACCCAACCATCACCCCAGCCATCACCCCAGCCATCACCCCAGCCATCACCCCAGCCATCACCCCAACCATCAACCCAGCCATCACCCCAGCCATCACACCAACCATCAACCCAGCCATCACCCCAGCCATCACACCAACCATCAACCCAGCCATCACCCCAGCCATCACCCCAGCCATCACACCAACCATCAACCCAGCCATCAACCCAGCCATCACACCAACCATCAACCCAACCATCAACCCAGCCATCACCCCAGCCATCACACCAACCAT
Organism: Cherax quadricarinatus; assembly: GCF_038502225.1. NCBI lineage: Eukaryota > Metazoa > Arthropoda > Malacostraca > Decapoda > Parastacidae > Cherax > Cherax quadricarinatus. The sequence continues at coordinate 3,274,914 of NC_091298.1, read as the reverse complement.
CAACCCAGCCATCAACCCAGCCATCACACCAACCATCACCCCAGCCATCACCCCAGCCATCACACCAACCATCAACCCAGCCATCAACCCAGCCATCACCCCAGCCATCACACCAACCATCAACCCAGCCATCAACCCAGCCATCACACCAACCATCAACCCAACCATCAACCCAGCCATCACCCCAGCCATCACACCAACCATCAACCCAGCCATCAACCCAGCCATCACACCAACCATCACCCCAGCCATCACCCCAGCCATCACACCAACCATCAACCCAACCATCAACCCAGCCATCAACCCAGCCATCACACCAACCATCAACCCAGCCATCACACCAACCATCACACCAACCATCAACCCAACCATCAACCCAGCCATCAACCCAGCCATCAACCCAGCCATCAACCCAGCCATCAACCCAGCCATCAACCCAGCCATCACACCAACCATCAACCCAACCATCAACCCAGCCATCACACCAACCATCACACCAACCATCAACCCAACCATCAACCCAGCCATCAACCCAGCCATCAACCCAGCCATCAACCCAGCCATCAACCCAGCCATCAACCCAGCCATCACACCAACCATCAACCCAACCATCAACCCAGCCATCACACCAACCATCACACCAACCATCAACCCAACCATCAACCCAGCCATCAACCCAGCCATCAACCCAGCCATCAACCCAGCCATCAACCCAGCCATCAACCCAGCCATCACACCAACCATCAACCCAGCCATCACACCAACCATCAACCCAACCATCAACCCAACCATCAACCCAGCCATCACACCAACCATCACACCAACCATCAACCCAACCATCAACCCAGCCATCAACCCAGCCATCAACCCAGCCATCAACCCAGCCATCAACCCAGCCATCAACCCAGCCATCACACCAACCATCAACCCAGCCATCACACCAACCATCAACCCAACCATCAACCCAACCATCAACCCAGCCATCAACCCAGCCATCAACCCAGCCATCACACCAACCATCAACCCAACCATCAACCCAACCATCAACCCAGCCATCAACCCAGCCATCAACCCAGCCATCAACCCAGCCATCACACCAACCATCAACCCAACCATCAACCCAACCATCAACCCAGCCATCAACCCAGCCATCAACCCAGCCATAACACCAACCATCAACCCAACCATCACACCAACCATCAACCCAACCATCACACCAACCATCAACCCAACCATCAACCCAACCATCAACCCAGCCATCAACCCAGCCATCAACCCAGCCATCACACCAACCATCAACCCAACCATCACACCAACCATCAACCCAACCATCAACCCAACCATCAACCCAACCATCAACCCAGCCATCAACCCAGCCATCAACCCAGCCATCACCCCAACCATCAACCCAGCCATCACCCCAACCATCAACCCAGCCATCAACCCAGCCATCACACCAACCATCAACCCAGCCATCACCCCAACCATCAACCCAGCCATCAACCCAGCCATCACACCAACCATCAACCCAACCATCACACCAACCATCAACCCAACCATCAACCCAACCATCAACCCAGCCATCAACCCAGCCATCACACCAACCATCAACCCCGCCATCACACCAACCATCAACCCAGCCATCACACCAACCTTCACCTCAGCCATCATATACATATATATATATATATATATATATATATATATATATATATATATATATATATATATATATATATAAATTCATGCGATGTCATCTGTTTTACAAAGAAAACAATAAATTCAGTAAATGTGGTAAACGTCAGCGTGAGTCACGTGACCGTCGCTGAACTTTGAACATCATCTCTTCATGAGGAGAATTTTTCAGGCTTATTGCTGGAAGGATGTTCCCCCCTCCCCTGCCACCCCTCCCCTGCCACCCCTCCCCTACCACCCCTCCCCTGCCACCCCTCCCCTGCCACCCCTCCCCTGCCACCCCTCCCCTACCACCCCTCCCCTACCACCCCTCCCCTGCCACCCCTCCCCTGCCACCCCTCCCCTACCACCCCTCCCCTGCCACCCCTCCCCTACCACCCCTCCCCTACCACCCCTCCCCTACCACCCCTCCCCTGCCACCCCTCCCCTGCCACCCCTCCCCTGCCACCCCTCCCCTGCCACCCCTCCCCTGCCACCCCTCCCCTGCCACCCCTCCCCTGCCACCCCTCCCCTACCACCCCTCCCCTACCACCCCTCCCCTGCCACCCCTCCCCTGCCACCCCTCCCCTACCACCCCTCCCCTGCCACCCCTCCCCTGCCACCCCTCCCCTGCCACCCCTCCCCTACCACCCCTCCCCTGCCACCCCTCCCCTGCCACCCCTCCCCTGCCACCCCTCCCCTACCACCCCTCCCCTACCACCCCTCCCCTGCCACCCCTCCCCTGCCACCCCTCCCCTACCACCCCTCCCCTACCACCCCTCCCCTACCACCCCTCCCCTACCACCCCTCCCCTGCCACCCCTCCCCTGCCACCCCTCCCCTACCACCCCTCCCCTACCACCCCTCCCCTGCCACCCCTCCCCTACCACCCCTCCCCTGCCACCCCTCCCCTACCACCCCTCCCCTCTCTAACCCTCCCCTGCCACCCCTCCCCTAGCACCCCTCCCCTGCCACCCCTCCCCTACCACCCCTCCCCTGCCACCCCTCTTCTACCACCCCTCCCCTCTCTTACCCTCCCCTACCACCCCTCCCCTCTCTTACCCTCCCCTACCACCCCTCCCCTCTCTTACCCTCCCCTGCCACCCCTCCCCTCTCTTACCCTCCCCTGCCACCCCTCCCCTCTCTAACACTCCCCTGCCACCTCTCCCCTCTCTTACCCTCCCCAACCACCCCACCCCGCTCTTACCCTCTCCTGCCACCCCTCCCCTCTCTTACCCTCCCCTACCACCCCTCCCCTCTCTTACCCTCCCCTGCCACCTCTCCCCTCTCTTACCCTCCCCTGCCACCCCTCCCCTCTCTTACCCTCAACTACCACCCCTCCCCTCTCATACCCTCCTCTATCACCGCTCTCCTTTTTTACCGTCCACTACCACCCATCCCCTCTCTCACCCTTCTCTACCACCCCTCCCCTCTCATACCCTCCTCTACCACCGCTCTCCTTTTTTACCCTCCACTACCATCCCTCCCCTCTCCTACCCTCCACTACCACCTCTCCCCTCTCTTACCCTCCACTACCACTCCACCCCTCTCTTACCCTCCACTACCACCACCCCTCTCTTACCCTCCTCTACCACCCCTCCCCTCACTTACCCTCCACTACCACCCATCTCCTCTCTTACCCTCCTCTACCACCCATCCCCTCTCATACCCTCCACTATCACCCCTCCCCTCTCTTACCCTCCTCTACTACCCCTTCCCTCTCTTACCCTCCTCTACCACCCCTTTCCTCTTTTCCCCTCCTCTACCACCCCTCCCCTCTCATACCCTCCACTTCCACCCCTCTCCTCTCTTACCCTCTACTACCAGCCCTCCTCTCTCTTGCCCTCCACTAGCCCCCCTCCCGTCTCTTACCCTCCACTACCACCCCTCCCCTCTCATACCCTCCTCTACCACCCTTCCCCTCTCTTTCCGTCCTCTACCACTCCTCCCCTCTCTTCTCTTCCTCTACCACCCCTCCCCTCTCTTTCCCTCCTCTACCACCCCTCCCCTCTCTTACCCTCCACTACCACCCCTCCCCTCTCATACCCTCCTCTACAACCCCACCCCTCTCGTCCCCTCCTCTACCACCCCTCCCCTCTCTTCCTCTTCTCTACCACCCCTCCCCTCTATTTACCACCTCTACCACCCCTCCCCTCTGTTACCCTCCACTACCACCCCTCCCCTCTCTTTCCCTCCTCTACCACCCCGCCCCTCTCTTACCCTCCACTACCCCCCCACCCCTCTTTTACCCTCCCCTACCACCCCACCCCTCTCTTACCCTCCACTACCACCCCACCCCTCTCTTACCCTCCACAACTCTCCCTCCCCTTTCTTACCCTCTACTACCACTCGACCCGTCTCTTACCATTCACTACCACCCCACCCCTCTCTTACCCTCCACTACCACCACCACCCTTCTCTTACCCTCCACTACCACCCCTCCCCTCACTTACCCTCCACTACCACCCCTCCCCTCTCTTACCATTCTCTACCATCCCTCCCCTCTCCTACCCTCCTCTACCACCGCTCTCCTTTTTTACCGTCCACAACCACCCCTCCCCTCTCTTACCCTCCTCTACCACCCATCCTCTCTCTTCCCCTCCTCTACCACCCCTTTCCTCTTTTCCCCTCCTCTACCACTCCTCCCCTCTCATACCCTCCTCTACCACCCCTCTCCTTTCTTACCCTCCACTACCACCCCTCCCCTCTCATACCCTCCACTACCACCTCTCCCATCTCTTACCCTCTGTTGCAACCCCTGAATGGGTTACAATGATTATTATGTATATATAATGTATATTACCTTTTCATTTAATTTTATATTGCTTATATTTGCGATAATAGCTAAATCGTAAATGTATGACTTTATATTATTATTTGACTGTTATATTCTTATTTAGCTTATGTTGTTAGGATGTATATAAAATGTGCTCAGTTAGTCTTGATTGTCAAAATACTGTAATTATCGCTTGTCGCTCGTTATACTGCCGGCTTCTGAGCTGTGCTGTCCACGTAGCTATCACGTGATCGAGGGGGGTGTGTCCTCACCTCTCGTGAAGTTTTCAGTCTGCTGTAGACTCGCTTGCTGGTTGGACATTGTCTGTCTGAGTCTGCTAGAGACTCGCTTGCTGGTTGGACATTGTCTGTCTGAGTCTGCTAGAGACTCGCTTGCTGGTTGGACATTGTCTGTCTGAGTCTGCTAGAGACTCGCTTGCTGGTTGGACATTGTCTGTCTGAGTCTGCTAGAGACTCGCTTGCTGGTTGGACAGATTGTCTGTCTCATT
>NC_091298.1:3114231-3269857 GCF_038502225.1 Cherax quadricarinatus | reverse complement strand
AGTTGCAGGACAATCACTTCTAACTTTCATGAATCACAAATATAAAGCTTTAAACTCTTGAAGGAACAAATGGGCAAACAAACAAAAACTATATATTTTATGAGAAACTTAAAATGTATTATGGTGAGTAATGGTGATGCATGTGACTAGATAAAGATACGCTTATACTTATCAACTAACATCTTTGGTTTCAGTCTTCCAATCACCGAGTCAGGTGTTTTGACAAATAAACATTCTACTATATTTAGATTGTAAAATACCTCTGATGACAAGTTTCTACAAGGGGGGGGGGTAAGGGAATAAAAAAAAAAGAGGAGACTGTGACATAATCAGTAATTGCGTATTAAAATGATCTTGCAATAAGTCTTATTATCTGTTTTTCATCAGGTAAATGTGCCTTACTGAAAATCCATCTAATACTTATAACTGTTAATTTCACAGATATAGACTTTAAATTACTATTCTTTACCCTGCTTGGCAAGGCGAGTGTCCAGTTCTGGGAGACATCACAGAGGTTCAACACTAGTGCAGACAAACCTAACAATCTTCTGTATTCAGATTCTGTTGAGGGAAGAATAACAATGGAAGAAACAGCAGTGTTGAAAGATTGAAATTATAGAGTATAGAAAGTTTTAAGACAACCAGACACACACTGCAACAGCAATGGTTAAACCATGAGTCATAACTATTGCAAAGTGCATCTGATTTAGAATTGGTCTAATTGTGACTTTATTTTTGTTAAAGAAAACTCCTTTTATGGTGCTAATAGTAATTCAGAACCTAGCATATCTTTTCAAGTTACCAACAGGAAATGGGCCCATTTGTGCACCAGCAAGCTGCTGGGGTAGAGTGTTTTCTGAAGGCCTCAGGGCTGGTTTTCACACTATCTAGGTGAGAAGAATACAAGCTATACATGTACAATGTGTACCCTAAATGTTTAATGTACTTTCAATCGTACTGTAATTCTTCTGACACGTCATAAACTTCTTATAATATTGTAAAATTTTTAATAAATAATGACACTGAGAAGTCCAATGGAATCATTATATTCTCAATATCTCTACAGGCAGCATGGTACTATATTTGATTTTTCTTTTAAATTTTGGGTTTATATTACACCCTGATTTCTACATAAAACTAAAAGTATTTATCTGAATACTAGTGCTGCCCTAAATTCACTCCTAGCCTGGAATAAAAACTATCACTTTAAAAATTATCTATCTATATATATATATATCTATATATATATATGTATATATATATAGTATCACAACTTACAAGATTTCTTATTCACAACTTTATTAATTCACCTTGATTAATTCTATTCCTGGGAATGTATTTTCTGTGCAATAGTTTCCTAGTGTCTTGCAACTGGAAATCCAACATACAAATGAGAATCTTGGCAATGGGCTCACTGTGTCCCCCTCCCACCAGCACTGTCCACTGCAACTTTTTTCCAACATGTCTGCATCACACAGTAATGCTTTACAAAGTTACATGAACTCAGCAGAGGAAGTTACATTTCAGACACATTAGCTCTTAGTTATAGATATGCATACACTACACCAACAAAATATGTATAGTGTATGGCAGGTTGTAAAAAGAAAATGTTCACAATTTACAGAGATTCCTACATGGGGAAACTGTGTATGACAAGAGCAACTCTAGCATTAGATGGATAAGGCATACATCAGCTCCTAAAAGGAAACTGTCTATGACATACCAAAACCCATGTGGATGAAAGGTATGTCATACATAAATTTTTTTAGAGAATAATAATTCTTACAATAAATACTATGTCTCAAAGTCATGAGTACAGAGATTCAGCCCCCTTCAGAAATTGTCAGTAATGAGCAAGAGGACCATTGTTTCCCTATAGAATTGTCAGTAAACTGCATCTTACTGCTCTTTTTTGAATATTTTTATGAAACAATATGTACATAACTAAAAAAAATAAGTTTCTCACACCTCAAATTAAAGACTTGATGATATATCTTGCACTGCTAATGAGTCTACTATAATCAATAATGATCACAATTAAGGGTGATGCTGGTAGAGCCTGTGTACAGTAAAAAGCAACAGGCAAGCACATGAGACCAACAAATGATTAGTGAAATAATGGTTTGCCCCTTTAATGATGAAGGTTTGGAAGGAACACAACAGACACTGCAATAGTAAATGGGTGGTTGCAGTGTGCCCCTACAGCTCAATTTTTAATAGTATTGTCATCTTAAGGACTAGAGAACAGATAGCCATGCAACTGTTACTGGAACATCTCACACTAATTATTCCACCAGATAAAAAGAATGAGGCATTCTATCTTTCTCAGACATTATATTTAATTATTACAAAGTTCACTGACTTCTACTACATGCTTTAAGGGAGGATTTTAAAAAAAGTCTGGTCCAACTAGTGTGGTAAAAGAGTCCCGATTTTGTTGATCCTAAGACTGAAAAAACATATGGTCTTTCCAGAGGTTAAATTTGTTGGAAAATAGGACTTAACATGAAGTTCCATTACACAGCTATTTAATAAAAGAAAAAAAATATTATTTTTCATATTAAGTGAAAATATTTAGATTTGTTTCCCAATTGTCTTCAGTACCTGCCTAGCTTAATAATTAATATGAAGATGTGAGAAGTCACTGACAACTCAAGCTGTAGCAGATGTCATGTGCTGTTGGTAAAGTTGATTTGTGAGACTCTGATACAACCCTGGATTGTCCTTATCTCATTTAGTCGGAACGGAAAGTGTGTTGGGGTGGTTGCCACCAGATGTGTGACGACTTCGACGACCTAATTTTGATCTGCAAAATAAAACAAAATCAGCCCTATATAACTACAGTACATTACATAAAAATAAACATTCAATAAAGTGCATACTTGCATGATAATTAGCAAATATAATTTAGTGCTCATAACCAAGGCCTGTTCAACATTTCATTCTAATCACAAAGATATTTAAAATAATTATTTTATGGCCCATGTAATTACCTATTTCTAATTACAGGAGCATAGCAATGCTTTTTTTTAAATCATTTGGATGTGTAAAATACATATGAAAGGTCATGTATAATTGTATGTCTACTGTTAGACATTTCGCTATGGTTGCAGCTCAAACAAGTTGCAGGAATTTCAGAATTCAAGATTATTACACAGAATTTAAAAATATTTCAAAATTTATTTCTTACCTACTATGGAGGGCACCTTGATGCTGATGAAGGGCTCTTGATACAAGGAACTGAAGTTATCTTCCCCTTCCTTGGATCAAACCTGACTATCTCATATTCCCCAGGAGCTCTGACCCATACATATTTAGTACTCCATAATTATAGTACTAAAAATTTACAAGTATATGTAAAGTACAGTAGTTTGTTTTTGTAACATCTGTATATTTACAAGCACAGTTAGAAAATGTATTGTGTTTTTAATGTGCATTCACACGAATATAAGGATTAAGAAATACTTCACTAATCCTACTTCTCCATGGGCACATCCTACTGGCACACACCCATTCTCACTCAGGTATTTGTTCTCTTGTTCTTCACTCGCTACAAAGAAAGAGTGCTTTAGCATTTCTTGAGTATTGCATACTCAAGAATGAGTAGTACATAGTATGTGTATTATTTTAAGTAGTGTAATATCTGCACATCAAGAGACAAATTAGGGGGGTTATAGTTATTCCAATACTTTCTATTCCTTTGCTTTTTCCTAAACTGTTTCTTTGAGCTTTTCTACCATCTCCTCAAACATGTATAGTATTTTCTTTTTCTACTTTCCCAGTCTCTCAGCTCTGTAACTTGCTTTTGCTTACCTATTTACAGATACAGAAGCAAAGCTATGATTATAGTTTCCTAGCTTCAGCATTTGTGTGCTTGCAGAAAAAAATGACAAAACACAAATGGTTTGGTAAGACTCTGATTTCAGAGTTGTCTTCATTGTATTGCATTTTACCACAAATTGGCTTTATTAACCCTTAAATGGTCCAAACGTATACAGTGGACCCCCGCATAACGATTACCTCCGAATGCGACCAATTATGTAAGTGTATTTATGTAAGTGCGTTTGTATGTGTATGTTTGGGGGTCTGAAATGGACTAATCTACTTCACAATATTCCTTATGGGAATAAATTCGGTCAGTACTGGCACCTGAACATACTTACGGAGTGAAAAAATATCGTTAACCGGGGGTCCACTGTATATACGTTTTTTCAACATCTGAAAGTATGTAAAAAAATGTAGATCTTTTTTGTTTTACATTTGAAAACGTGTAAAAAAACTTTTATCTACATTTTTTTTGTTATATTTGAAAATATGTAAAAAAAGGTAGATCTACTTTTGTAGCAATACGAATTTGAACGTCGATCTGTTTGGACCGTTTAAGGGTTAAGTACAATTTGTGGTGAAAAACTGTACAGTAAAGACTTCTCTGCAATCAGTGTTTTACCACAGTAATTGTTTATATGTGGTTGCAGGGGTCAAGTCCTATCCCCACCTCTCAACTTACCTTTGCCAGATTCCCGTCCTCCTAGCCTCATTGGGCCCTATTGTACCTGCTCTTAAAACTATGCATGGAGCCTGCTTCCACCTTTTCATCAATGTTATTCCACTTCCTATCAATTCCTCTAGAGTATTTTGTATATTATTGTGCCTCCTAGGCTTTTCTGTCCTCCAATTTCGTTACATTCAATTCCATGTATGTATGTATGTATGCATGCATGCATGCATGCATGCTGGAGTTGGTAGTGTCTGTATCATCCCTTATTCTTCCTCCTTTTTTTTTACATAAAGCAGTGAAACTTGCTTGATTAATATCTGACCTGATCTGTCCTGCTAAAAGTGGGTTGATAGCATACAACCAGTCATGAACTTCCTTATCTCCTAAGGTCTGCAACAGGAAGCCGCGCTGTTTTGTAACCACACTGTAATAATTAAAATTACAATTAGCAACATGTGTAATTCACCACAGGTATTACATATTTTATACAGTTAATTCTTAAAAAAATTATAATAAATTCTTACAAGAAAACCAATAAATGATTATCTAAGCCTTCTTACTGTAAGAATTTATGTACATACAGGAATTATAATTCATTGAGGTAGTAGGTTGGTAGACAGCAACCACCCAGGGAGGTACTACCGTCCTGCCGAGTGAGTGTAAAACGAAAGCCTGTAATTGTTTTACATGATGGTAGGATTGCTGGTGTCTTTTGTCTGTCTCATAAATATGCAAGATTTCAGGTACATCTTGCTACTTCTACTTACACTTAGGTCACACTACACATACATATACAAGCATATATATACATACCCCTCTGGGTTTTCTTCTATTTTCTTTCTAGTTCTTGTTCTTGTCTATTTCCTCTTACCTCCATGGGGAAGTGGGACAGAATTCTTCCTCTGTAAGCCATGCGTGTTGTAAGAGGCGACTAAAATGCAGGGAGCAAGGGGCTAGTAACCCCTTCTCCCATATAAATTACTAAATTTAAAAAGAGAAACTTTTGTTTTTCTTTTTGGGCCACCCTGCCTTGGTGGGATACGGCCGGTTTGTTGAAAAAAAAAAAAAAATTATAATTCATCTGAAAGTTGTGAATTTGTTTAATTTGAACATGACTACTTGTTATTATTTATTTTATTAACACAATCGGCTGATTCCCACCAAGGCAGGGTGACCCGAAAAAGAAAAACTTTCATCATCATTCACTCCATCACTGTCTTGCCAGAGGGGTAGTTTACACTACAATTATAAAGCTGCAACATTAACACCCCTCCTTCAGAGTGTAGACACTGTACTGACTACTTGTGAATTAATAATAATATACTATATATTAACTATAATATGGTTTTCATGCAAGTATTAATTTTTTCAGAGAAAAAAAAATGCTAATTTTGACACAAATTTTAATCATATTCATATATAATATAACATCGTTTTATGTTTAACTTGTGAGGTAATGCATACGTACACTATATGCTGCAAATATGTACTGTATAGAGTGACAAATTGTTTTAATTTACAGTTATGTAAAAATTGAAATTTTCAACATGTAAACTAAATAGTGCAGATTGTTTACAAGATCTTCTGAGTAATTACTTCAGTAATTTTGTAGGGACTCACAGTGTTACTTATTAAGGGCATCACAGAAAATATCCTCATCCTTTCATCTTTCACATTCATTTTTTTTTTTTTTCAACAAGTCGGCCGTCTCCCACCGAGGCAGGGTGACCCAAAAAAGAAAGAAAATCCCCAAAAAGAAAATACTTTCATCATCATTCAACACTTTCACCACACTCACACATTATCACTGTTTTTGCAGAGGTGCTCAGAATACAACAGTTTAGAAGCATATACATATAAAGATACACAACATATCCCTCCAAACTGCCAATATCCCAAACCCCTCCTTTAAAGTGCAGGCATTGTACTTCCCATTTCCAGGACTCAAGTCCTTCACTTAATATTACCCTGCTCAAACTCCAACAGATCGTCAGGTCCCAAGTACCATTCGTCTCCATTCACTCCTATCTAACACTCTCACGCATGCTTGCTGGAAGTCCAAGCCCCTCGCCCACAAAACCTCCTTTACCCCCTCTCTCCAACCCTTTCGAGGACGACCCCTACCCCGCCTTCCTTCCCCTATAGATTTATATGCTTTCCATGTCATTCTACTTTGATCCATTCTCTCTAAATGACCAAACCACCTCAACAACCCCTCTTCTGCCCTCTGACTAATGCTTTTATTAACTCCACACCTTTTCCTAATTTCCACACTCCGAATTTTCTGCATAATATTTACACCACACATTGCCCTTAAACAGGACATCTCCAATGCCTCCAACCGTCTCCTCGCTGCTGCATTTACCACCCAAGCTTCACACTCATATAAGAGTGTTGGTACTACTATACTTTCATACATTCCCTTCTTTGCCTCCATAGATAACGTTTTTTGACTCCATATATACCTCAACGCACCACTCACCTTTTTTCCCTCATCAGTTCTATGATTAACCTCATTCTTCATAAATCCATCCGCCGACACGTCAACTCCCAAGTATCTGGAAACATTCACTTCTTCCATACTCCTCCTCCCCAATTTGATATCCAATTTTTCTTTATCTAAATCATTTGATACCCTCATCACCTTACTCTTTTCTATGTTCACTTTCAACTTTCTACCTTTACACACATTCCCAAACTCATCCACTAACCTTTGCAATTTTTCTTTAGAATCTCCCATAAGCACAGTATCATCAGCAAAAAGTAACTGTGTCAATTCCCATTTTGAATTTGATTCCCCAAAATTTAATCCCACTCCTCTCCCGAACACCCTAGCATTTACTTCCTTTACAACCCCATCCATAAATATATTAAACAACCATGGTGACATTACACATCCCTGTCTAAGACCTACTTTTATTGGGAAGTAGTCTCCCTCTCTTCTACACACCCTAACCTGAGCCTCACTATCCTCATAAAAACTCTTTACAGCATTTAATAACTTACCACCTATTCCATATACTTGCAACATCTGCCACATTGCTCCTCTATCCACTCTATCATATGCCTTTTCTAAATCCATAAATGCAATAAAAACTTCCCTACCTTTATCTAAATACTGTTCACATATATGCTTCAATGTAAACACTTGATCTACACATCCCCTACCCACTCTGAAACCTCCTTGCTCATCCGCAATCCTACATTCTGTCTTACCTCTAATTCTTTCAATTATAACCCTACCGTACACCTTTCCTGGTATACTCAGTAAACTTATTCCTCTATAATTTTTACAATCTCTTTTGTCCCCTTTCCCTTTATATAAAGGGACTATACATGCTCTCTGCCAATCCCTAGGTACCTTCCCCTCTTTCATACATTTATTAAACAAAAGTACCAACCACTCCAACACTATATCCCCCCCTGCTTTTAACATTTCTGTCATGATCCCATCAGTTCCGGCTGCTTTACCCCCTTTCATTCTACGTAATGCCTCACGTACCTCCCCCACACTTACATTCTGCTCTTCACTCCTAAAAGATGGTATACCTCCCTGACCAGTGTATGAAATTACTGCCTCTCTTTCTTCCTTAACATTTAAAAGTTCCTCAAAATATTCTCGCCATCTACCTAATACCTCCATCTCCCCATCTACTAACTCCCCTACTCTGTTTTTAACTGACAAATCCATACTTTCCCTAGGCTTTCTTAACTTGTTGAACTCACTCCAAAATTTTTTCTTATTTTCATTAAAATTTCTTGACAGTGCCTCTCCCACTCTATCATCTGCTCTCCTTTTGCACTCTCTCACCACTCTCTTTACCTTTCTTTTACTCTCCATATGCTCTGCTCTTCTTATAACACTTCTGCTTTGTAAAAACCTCTCATAAGCTACCTTTTTCTCTTTTATCACACCCTTTACTTCATCATCCCACCAATCACTCCTCTTTCCTCCTGCCCCCACCCTCCTATAACCACAAACTTCTGCCCCACATTCTAATACTGCATTTTTAAAACTATTCCAACCCTCTTCAACCCCCCCCCACTACTCATCTTTGCACTAGCCCACCTTTCTGCCAATAGTTGCTTATATCTCACCCGAACTTCCTCCTCCCTTAGTTTATACACTTTCACCTCCCTCTTACTTGTTGTTGCCACCTTCCTCTTTTCCCATCTACCTCTTACTCTAACTGTAGCTTCAACTAAATAATAATCCGATATATCAGTTGCCCCTCTATAAACATGTACATCCTGGAGCCTACCCATCAACCTTTTATTCACCAATACATAATCTAATAAACTACTTTCATTACTTTATACATCATACCTTGTATATTTATTTATCCTCTTTTTCATAAAATATGTATTACTTATTACCAAATCTCTTTCTAAACATAGCTCAATTAAAGGCTCCCCATTTACATTTACCCCTGGCACCCCAAATTTACCTACTACTCCCTCTATAACATTTTTACCCACTTTAGCATTGAAATCCCCAACCACCATTACTCTCACACTTGATTCAACACTCCCCATGCATTCACTCAACATTTCCCAAAATCTCTCTCTCTCCTCTACACTTCTCTCTTCTCCAGGTGCATACACGCTTATTACAACCCACTTTTCACATCCAATCTTTATTTTACTCCACATAATCCTTGAATTAATACATTTATAGTCCCTCTTTTCCTGCCATAGCTTACCCTTCAACATTATTGCTATTAAAAATTTATCAATACACATCAGCATTATCTTCGATCAGAATATTTTACTCCATTTACCTTTGATCTATGAGAGCAAAATTTACACACACAGAAAATAAATCAAATGTTCAGAAGAATTACTGTAAAGAATTATTTAAGAAATACATATTCAATCAAGGCTGCTAATAAGATAAGCAATAAAAAAGAAGCATACTGACCTAAAGGAATTAGGTACTCGCACCATGGCTTGTTGGTCCTCTGAATATTCAATCTGGGCTGTAGCCAAGTTAATAAGTCCTCGTTCAACAGGATCACGCTCGTCTCTAAAGATAAACACATATGGCCGTCGTACCACCTGAGAAAAAATAAATTTTGGTTTCATTTAAGGGAACTGGCATTAAACATTGTACATATATCACAAATACAATTAAACCAGCATCTAAATCAGTTCCTGAATATTTAAAATGTAGCTTATAAAGCTTCATACTTTCACTAGCACTCAGATATCTAATTAACCCTCATGGATTTAGCACCTCAAATTAGGTAAATAAATAAATTAAACTATTGATTCTCCACCAACTCAATGTCCTGTCCAAAAAAATAATAATCATAATATACTTACCACCCATCTTTTTATCCATGTGTTCGTTCGATCGTCCAGCACATTTAGATAGCCTTTTCGACTGACTACAGGAGATATGCGTATTTCTTCAACTTCTGGGACAAACAGTGGCATGGGTCTACATTCAACCAAGGGTGATGAGCCCTGTGAATCTCCAGGGCTTGCTAGAGGAGAGTCAGGTGGCACAACAGCTGATCCACCAAGAGCAATATGAAGCTCTGCTACTGGGGCGCGGGGTCGCTCCGGTGAGGCTAACCTGAAATATATTGCAAAGATATTAACACTTGTGTGATTATTCATATTCGCTTTATGGGCAAGGAATATACACTATTTCCATTTTGTTTTTATTTTTTGATTCATTCTAGCTTTAATTTAAGAATTTGAAATATTTAATGATTTAAGAGTTAAAGCAGCACTTATGATATACAATAGATAAATCCATTAAGGTGGCTGCCTTAATGTTGGTGAAGGGCTTTGGGTTCAAGGAATTGGAGCTACCCTCCCCTTCCTTGAATTAAACATGATTACCTCACATTTCTCAGGTGATATATATTTCTCATGGGTTTAGGGCTTCCCTGTGAATATCATAATAATAATGAAGCATCCAGTAGGCTTATGAGCATGTTAGATATGAGTGAGTGAAGACAAGTGGATTTTATTGTTTGATGTCAACGCTGTATGACCCTTGTCGGTTTAGCGCTTTCTTTGATTATAATAATAATATTGTTTGATGTGCTGTTGGAGTGTGAGCAAGCTAACATTTATGAAGCGATTCAGGGGAAAAACTGGCTGGCTGCACTTTAGTCCTGAATGTGAGAAGAACAGTGTTTACTCGGAGGTATGAGGATGCTGCAGTTCAGAGGGTAGTGTGGGATTTATACCAAGAAGTGTAAGCAACAGAAGTCCAGAGGTCATACGCCAGCTTTATACATCATTAGTAAGGCCTCACCTAGATTATGCAGCTCAATTCTGGTCTCCATATTACAGAATGGACATAAATTCATTAGAAAACATTCAGCGTAGGATGACTAAATTAATACATAGCATTAAAAATCTTCCTTATGAAGAAAGATTGAAGACTCTTAAGTTACATTCACTTGTTAGACGAAGAATGAGGGGAGACCTGATCAAAGTGTATAAGTGAAAGATAGGTATTAATAAAGGGGATATTAATAAGGTCTTGAGGATATCTCTCCAAGAGAGAACCCGCAGTAATGGATTTAAATTAGATAAGTTTAGATTTAGAAAGGACATTGTATTGGTTTGGAAATAGGGTAGTTGATGAGTGGAACAGTCTACCTAGGCTAGGACTTTGGGTAGTTTCAAATTTAGGTTGGATAAGTACAT
Source organism: Cherax quadricarinatus (assembly GCF_038502225.1). Lineage (NCBI taxonomy): Eukaryota > Metazoa > Arthropoda > Malacostraca > Decapoda > Parastacidae > Cherax > Cherax quadricarinatus. The sequence goes on along the minus strand of NC_091298.1, from coordinate 3,258,687 downwards.
GAGTGGGAGGGGTTGGATTTGAGTGGGACTTGCACATCAGAGCTTATTTCTTAGGTAGCATTGAAAATTGGGTTGGACAAGTGTTTTGTTAGTGGGATGAATTGTTAAGGACCTGCCTAGTATGGGCCAACAGGCCTCCTGCATTGTAATCCTTATAGAGAATAAACTTTGAATCTGAATTTGAATATGTTCTTAACTGTGATATCTGCACAATTCTGACAAGTCATCTAATGAATGAATGATGGTGAATGTTTCCACTTTTGGGTCATGCTACCTTGCTGGGAGACAGCAAAAAAAACTGATGCTAAAGAATAAAATTACAATTACAGTGCTAACATGAGAAATACTTACTCAGCTGAGGTGGTGGAAGAGCACGAGGAGGTGACTGATGCTGTGAGAGCATCTTGTTCATCACTTGGTGTCTGTGCTGGTGTTTCTTGTTTGGCATGAATCTGTATAGATCGTCCCTAAGAGAAAATGTTTAATGTGTATGTATATATAGATTGGCATTCATTTATTTGGTCTCAACTGAAGAATGTTTTGGAATGTGAAATTAAAAAATAAATTTCAACCTATTTTGGCAAGGCTATATGTAATCAAAATGTATAGATACAGTATACCATAATAAATACAAAAAGAGAAAGTATACTTCCTGTAGGAGTTAGGACATAGTATGCTTACCTACATAAGTCAGGAAAAAGTCTACAGTATGTACCTACACGAGCCAGAGCAAAGCATACTTGCCTGTATGTGCAGGTTGGGACAAATACACTTACCTGCATGTGCAGGCTATGACAAAGTATGCTTTCTTGTATGTGATAGGACAAAACATTCTTGCGTGTGTATGGTAGCTTAAGGTATGCTCTTTTGCACAAGGTTGACAAAATATACTTACCTGCATAAGCCGGGCAAATTTGAGAGCTGTAGCCCTTTCTGCATCACTCATATTATCAGAATCAGTGGCAGGCATTTCTCTGGAGGAGTACCGTGTTAACACTGCCCGGGCATCACATCCAGCCTTAGCTGCTTGATTAGCCACTTCCTGTATAAAAAATAATAATCTTTACATTCAGAAAGGTCAGCAAGGTAATATTTATGAAATAATTCAGGGAACTAAGTCTGGTTAGTCAGACTGGAGTCCTGGAGGTGGGTAGTATAGTGCTTCCATTCTGAAGGAGGAGTGGGGATGTTGCAGTTTGGAGATTCACTGAAATTGTGAAGTCTGCATACCTCTGGTAAGACAGCTACTGAATGAATGACAGTGAATGTTTCCTATTTTTTGGGTCACCCCTAGCGTGGTGGAAGATGTCCATTGTATTAAAATTATTCAGAAGGTACATTACATTTTGGGGATTTTTTTTCTTTTTGGGTCACCCTGCCTCAGTGGGAAATGGCCAACTTGTTGAAAAAAAAAAAAAAATTACATCTGGTGTGAGGCTGGAATTATAATTTTGCATACATACTTTTGAATACAGTGGACCCCCGGTTAACGATATTTTTTCACTTCAGAAGTATGTTCAGGTGCCAGTACTGACCGAATTTGTTCCCATAAGAAATATTGTGAAGTAGATTAGTCCATTTCAGACCCCCAAACATACACGTACAAACGCACTTACTTAAATACACTTACATAATTGGTCGCATTCGGAGGTAATCGTTATGCGGGGGTCCACTGTACTGTGCTTTTGGGGGATTCTAATGAAAAGTTGCAAAGGTTAGTGGACAAGATTGGGAGGGTGTGTAAAGGTATAAAGTTGAAACTGAATATAGATAAGAGTAAGGTGATGAGGGTATCAAATGATTTAGATCAAGAAAAATTGGATATCACATTGGAGGGAGGGAGTATGGAAGTAGTGAATATTTTCAGATATTTGGGAGTTGACTTGTCAGCGGATGGGTTTATGAAGAATGAGGTAAACCATAGAATTGATGAAGGAAAAAAGGCGGGTGGTGCGTCGAGGTATCTGTGGAGACAAATAACGTTATCCATGGAGGCAAAGACAGGAATGTACAAGAGTATAGTGGTACCAACATTCTTATATGGGTGTGAAGCTTGGGTTGTAAATGCTGTAGTGAGGAGGTGGCTGGAGGCAGTGGAGATGTCGTGTCTAAGGGCAATGTGTGGTGTAAATATTATGCAGAGAATTCCTAGTATGGAAATTAGGTGGTGGTGTTGACTTACTAAAAGTATTAGTAAGAGAGCTGAAGAGGGGCTGTTGAGGTGGTTTGGTAATTTAGAGATAATGGAACAAAGTAGAATGACTTGGAGACTGTATAAATCTATTGGGGAAGGAAGGCAGGGTAGGGGTTAGTAAGTAAGTTTATTCAGGTATACACAAATACAGTTACAAAGAATTATCATACATAGCAGCATATGTGTAGAGAACCTAGGATAACCCAAAAAAGTCAGACAGAGTGACTTATTTCCATTCCCCGAAAAGGTTGGAGGGATGGGGTAAAGGAAGTTTTGTGGGTGAGGGGGCTTGGACTTCCAGCAAGTGTGCATGAGCGTGTTTGATAGGAATGAATGGAGATGATTGTTTTACATGATGGTAGGATTGCTGGTGTCTTTTCTGTCTCATAAACAGACAAGATTTCAGGTATGTCTTGCTACTTCTACTTACACTTAGGTCACACTACACATACATGTACAAGCATATATATACACACCCCTCTGGGTTTTCTTCTATTTTCTTTCTAGTTCTTGTTCTTGTTTATTTCCTCTTATCTCCATGGGGAAGTGGAACAGAATTCTTCCTCCGTAAGCCATGCGTGTTATAAGAGGTGACTAAAATGCCAGGAGCAAGGGCCTAGTAACCCCTTTTCCTGTATAAATTACTAAATTTAAAAAGAGAAACTTTCGTCTTTCTTTTTGGGCCACCCTGCCTTGGTGGGATATGACCAGTTTGTTGAAAAAAAAAACGAAAAAAAAAAGAATGGAGACGAATGGTTTTTGGGACCTGACGAGCTGTTGGAGTGTGAGCAGGGTAATATTTTGTGAAGGGATTCAGGGAATCCAGTTAGCTGGACTTGAGTCCTGGAAATGGGAAGTACAATGCCTGCACTTTAAAGGAGGGGTTTAGGATATTGGCAGTTTAGAGGGACATTTAAACTGTCGTATCTGAGCGCCTCTGCAAAGACAGTGATTATGTATGAGTGATGGTGAGTGTTGAATGATGAAAGTTTTTTCTTTCTTTTTGGGTCACCCTGCCTCAGTAAGAAATGGCTGACGTGTTAAAAAAAAACTTTTGAAGTCTATAATTATGCCCAGGTTTTAGGCAGAAAACTAGAATTAGACTATACAAGGCATTACTGTGTTGTATCTACTAGGAAGCTTATGCTAATAAATGGGTGACTTAACCCGTAAACGGTCCAAGCAGATCTACGTTCACATGTGTAGTGCTACAAAAGTAGATCTACTTTTTTTTACATATTTTCAAATAAAACAAAAAAAAAAAGTAGATCAAAGTTTGTTTACACATTTTCAAATGTAAAAAACAAAAAGAAGATCTACATTTTTTACATACTTTCAAATGTTGAAAAAACGTATATATACGTTCGGACCGTTTACGGGTTAAAAATGAATGATAAAAAAAATTAATAAAGAACAAAAGGTGTGTTATACTAAGTATTACTAAGAATATTTTATCAAAATATTCAGCAAGCCTTCAGTTAATTATCATTCAGTAGTTATCAAAAAATTATTCCCATATTTCTTACATATGGAGAAAAACTTATTAAATACCAACTACAGTAGTTTACTTTTTGCTAGTAACACCATTTACTTTTTCCGTGTTTCATTTCATATAATCAAAAACTGACTTGGTGATATGCTAACCTTTTCACTTTTGGTGAAATCATGGTGGTGATTGAGGGGCTGAGGAGTGCTGCCAAGACCTAGCTTTTCTCGTAAGAGGAGGAAGTGTCTTGTTCTCTCAACTTGAGTCAAGCGTGTGATCTTTTCTAGTTCCCACTGGTGTTCAAAAATGAGAGAATCACCCCGTGGTCTCCAGCCATGAAGATTCTCTTCGCCCCTAACGTAAGTAGAGCTCGTGTCCAGCACCCGTCGCTGTCTTCTTTGCAAGCCTGAGAAGTTAATTATTTATTTGTTTACTGTCTTCACTGTAAGACTAAAAATGCCATCACTTATTAACTGATTTAAAGAATAGACCTGAGTATGTATATACCAGACACAATATCCACAATTTTTATCAATGAAGCCTTTGCTAACAACTTGGTACATATGAAGAGAGCTGGTCACAGGTCATTAGGTGTATGTTTGCAAACTCATGCCCCACTAGTCTTGGGTCACAAACAAAGACGTGTAAAAGCATCAAGCATCTAAGTACTACTCAAGCAGATTCAGGATATTATATTGATTGAAGGTGGTGGCAAGAGGATCAGTGTTTACAAATATTTAGTTCAAATTAAATTATAATCTAACTTCATACAATGACACTATAACAGCTACATCAATGTTTTATATTTTACTTGAGCATGCATATGTAATGCTAGTCTTAGTAAATTGTTGTAAATGTAATATTTATCTGTTAAAGTAAAAGTTATCAAACAATATTTATATGTACTTAAGGAACGTGAATGCACAAAATTACAGTAGTGTTAACCATCAGTAAGTAAACCATGACTGGCAGTGGAGATATATTTGTAGTCTAACTACAAAAAAAGGACGTGCATTAAAAAACTTGTGCAAACTAATAATTTATCCTAAGGTCTAAAAAAATTATATTTGCTTTTAATCTATACACAGTATTTACAGCTTTGTTCCTTCACATCAATAAATTCCTTGAAAAGCTTTTGCTTACAGGGTTGTATCACTTATTTAATGCAATTACAAACAATTTGCACTTTAGGGAATGTTCTCACTATTGTCTTTCAAGGTCTAGCATTCTCGTTTTGCTCCTATACACTAAATTCTCTCTAACTCTCTCTTTTATCCCAGTTCTCATATCTGCAACATCATTTGCTACCTCACAGCTTCTATATATTTTTCTTCTATATTACTTTTTATATAACAATGACCCCCAGAACACCCTCCAAGTACACTCCCCCTACAGGTATATAAAAATATAATAGCATTATTTAAATTATTTCCCTCAAATAACTTGAATTATAGACTGGTCCATCTTTCTACATCCACATACCACTGCTAGAGGTGAAGGAAAAGAGGTGTATATTAACTTGCAATAATTTTTCAAGAAACCCGCAGTTTTTGTGTGCCACACTGGGAAATGACTGCTATGCAAAAGATATATTCATGTAGCATATAGAGTCCATGATATAAAAATGTGCATATAGAAATAAAGTAAAAACAGCAGCATAAATATATTAAATAGTTAATCTAGAGATCAAAGTGACTAGGTAGTTGTACCTTCTTCTCTTGAAAATAATTTTTAAATCTACTGAGAGCAGGTATTATCTGCACTTGGAAACATTGTTCTTCTCCAGCGACAAACTTCCTAATACAATAAACACAATTCCTTTTCTCATTTCCTAATATTTGTCTTCCTTCTGGTTACATTTGCTCTTCATATATCTGAGAAACGTTTAATGGAAGAACAAAGAACACACAATGACACTGGCAAGAGTGTGTCCTACTATGAAGTGAAGACTCTGCCTTATACAGATATATATATATGGCAAAAAGGGAGCATACAGGCAAATTCTTTATATGACTGACATTTTGACACAAGATTTAATAGTAAGCAGTGGAATGCCATGAAGAGCATTTAAGTACAAAGGCATGTTGATGTGAATTCTGCTAGAGAACTAAGCCTTAAAATATTCATATATTAGGAAAATAACACTGAATGGTGGGCAATTGAGTGTATATGTTTTGACAGAATTTTGTCAAGGAAGGCTAATAAGGACTGGAATACTTTCCTTACTTCTGCTTTTATTCTATTGTCTCCACTTTTACTTTTTCCATAGCATATATGTGATGGGGAATCCTTATCAAGTATCTCTGTCTTTATTTCAACAGCAGTAGAAATAATACTAAAATTTGTTAGAAATACACAGACTTTGTTTTAAATAAATTATATATATATAAAAACATAAAAAATAATATAAAGAAAAATGAACCATCCACAATATCTATATTATCTGTGCTCACTTTCCCACCAGAAATGGGTTGTATCGCCCCTAAAAAAAGTCCCTTATCCAGCTGCAGTACTAGAGCATATCAACTTCATTCATTGCACCTACTAATGTGTTTATCCCTATAGTTGCTCTCATCCTTACTTGTTTCTGGTACACAATCCACACATTCTCCACCTTTTCCTACAAAAGCGACTTTCTTTAAAAAGCTTATTCACTACACCTGTTCGGCCACTTTTGTTGTCTGTTCCTTAACCCTTTCAGGGTTGGTGCCGTACTAATATTGCTTGCGAGCCAGGGTTGGTGCCGTACTAGTACGCGTAAATTTTAGTGCCTTCAAGTCTAGCGTAAGCTGGTAGGTCTACATATGAAAGAATGGGTCTGTGTGGTCATTGTGCCAAGTATAAAAAAAATCCTGCAACACACAGTGCATAATGAGAAAAAAAAAAAACTGTGTTTTTGGTTTACAACAGAGACTTTGCAGTGTATTTTTGTATGGTATTTATGGTTGTATTCTTGTTTTCTTGGTCTCATTTGATAGAATGGAAGATATATTACAGAAATAAAAGATGATTTTGATTGGTATCATGATGACAAGTACCTTGAAATTGAGCTCAAAGCAGCGAAAATGTTCGATTTTTGCCAATGTCCAAGAGTAAACAAATCACGCCACGCATCCAATACACGTCAACTGGTGAGCCTAATATTCTTTCATAAGTGCGCTGATATTATTTATACCGTTTTTACTATGATGCAGTTGTATACATAACAGTAAATCTTCTATTTTTTGTGAGAATAAAAGTTCAAAATGGAAAGCAAAAAGTAATGTAAGAGGGGCATGGAGACATGACTAATGAGCAGATAAAATGTTATTTTAGTGCCAGGAATGTTTGTCTTGTTTATTCTGGACACTATTTTGAAACCGGCATCTTTTGAAATTTGTGTGAAATTGGCCAAATTGCCAATTTCTGACTATTTTATTTTTTTTTTTTTTTTTTTATTATCACACCGGCCGATTCCCACCAAGGCAGGGTGGCCCGAAAAAGAAAAACTTTCACCATCATTCACTCCATCACTGTCTTGCCAGAAGGGTGCTTTACACTACAGTTTTTAAACTGCAACATTAACACCCCTCCTTCAGAGTGCAGGCACTGTACTTCCCCTCTCCAGGACTCAAGTCCGGCCTGCCGGTTTCCCTGAATCCCTTCATAAATGTTACTTTGCTCACACTCCAACAGCACGTCAAGTATTAAAAACCATTTGTCTCCATTCACTCCTATCAAACACGCTCACGCATGCCTGCTGGAAGTCCAAGCCCCTCGCACACAAAACCTCCTTTACCCCCTCCCTCCAACCCTTCCTAGGCCGACCCCTACCCCGCCTTCCTTCCACTACAGACTGATACACTCTTGAAGTCATTCTGTTTCGCTCCATTCTCTCTACATGTCCGAACCACCTCAACAACCCTTCCTCAGCCCTCTGGACAACAGTTTTGGTAATCCCGCACCTCCTCCTAACTTCCAAACTACGAATTCTCTGCATTATATTCACACCACACATTGCCCTCAGACATGACATCTCCACTGCCTCCAGCCTTCTCCTCGCTGCAACATTCATCACCCACGCTTCACACCCATATAAGAGCGTTGGTAAAACTATACTCTCATACATTCCCCTCTTTGCCTCCAAGGACAAAGTTCTTTGTCTCCACAGACTCCTAAGTGCACCACTCACTCTTTTTCCCTCATCAATTCTATGATTCACCTCATCTTTCATAGACCCATCCGCTGACACGTCCACTCCCAAATATCTGAATACGTTCACCTCCTCCATACTCTCTCCCTCCAATCTGATATTCAATCTTTCATCACCTAATCTTTTTGTTATCCTCATAACCTTACTCTTTCCTGTATTCACCTTTAATTTTCTTCTTTTGCACACCCTACCAAATTCATCCACCAATCTCTGCAACTTCTCTTCAGAATCTCCCAAGAGCACAGTGTCATCAGCAAAGAGCAGCTGTGACAACTCCCACTTTGTGTGTGATTCTTTATCTTTTAACTCCACGCCTCTTGCCAAGACCCTCGCATTTACTTCTCTTACAACCCCATCTATAAATATATTAAACAACCACGGTGACATCACACATCCTTGTCTAAGGCCTACTTTTACTGGGAAAAAATTTCCCTCTTTCCTACATACTCTAACTTGAGCCTCACTATCCTCGTAAAAACTCTTCACTGCTTTCAGTAACCTACCTCCTACACCATACACTTGCAACATCTGCCACATTGCCCCCCTATCCACCCTGTCATACGCCTTTTCCAAATCCATAAATGCCACAAAGACCTCTTTAGCCTTATCTAAATACTGTTCACTTATATGTTTCACTGTAAACACCTGGTCCACACACCCCCTACCTTTCCTAAAGCCTCCTTGTTCATCTGCTATCCTATTCTCCGTCTTACTCTTAATTCTTTCAATTATAACTCTACCATACACTTTACCAGGTACACTCAACAGACTTATCCCCCTATAATTTTTGCACTCTCTTTTTTCCCCTTTGCCTTTATACAAAGGAACTATGCATGCTCTCTGCCAATCCCTAGGTACCTTACCCTCTTCCATACATTTATTAAACAATTGCACCAACCACTCCAAAACTATATCCCCACCTGCTTTTAACATTTCTATCTTTATCCCATCAATCCCGGCTGCCTTACCCCCTTTCATTTTACCTACTGCCTCACGAACTTCCCTCACACTCACAACTGGCTCTTCCTCACTCCTACAAGATGTTATTCCTCCTTGCCCTATACACGAAATCACAGCTTCCCTATCTTCATCAACATTTAACAATTCCTCAAAATATTCCTTCCATCTTCCCAATACCTCTAACTCTCCATTTAATAACTCTCCTCTCCTATTTTTAACTGACAAATCCATTTGTTCTCTAGGCTTTCTTAACTTGTTAATCTCACTCCAAAACTTTTTCTTATTTTCAACAAAATTTGTTGATAACATCTCACCCACTCTCTCATTTGCTCTCTTTTTACATTGCTTCACCACTCTCTTAACCTCTCTCTTTTTCTCCATATACTCTTCCCTCCTTGCATCACTTCTACTTTGTAAAAACTTCTCATATGCTAACTTTTTCTCCCTTACTACTCTCTTTACATCATCATTCCACCAATCGCTCCTCTTCCCTCCTGCACCCACTTTCCTGTAACCACAAACTTCTGCTGAACACTCTAACACTACATTTTTAAACCTACCCCATACCTCTTCGACCCCATTGCCTATGCTCTCATTAGCCCATCTATCCTCCAATAGCTGTTTATATCTTACCCTAACTGCCTCCTCTTTTAGTTTATAAACCTTCACCTCTCTCTTCCCTGATGCTTCTATTCTCCTTGTATCCCATCTACCTTTTACTCTCAGTGTAGCTACAACTAGAAAGTGATCTGATATATCTGTGGCCCCTCTATAAACATGTACATCCTGAAGTCTACTCAACAGTCTTTTATCTACCAATACATAATCCAACAAACTACTGTCATTTCGCCCTACATCATATCGTGTATACTTATTTATCCTCTTTTTCTTAAAATATGTATTACCTATAACTAAACCCCTTTCTATACAAAGTTCAATCAAAGGGCTCCCATTATCATTTACACCTGGCACCCCAAACTTACCTACCACACCCTCTCTAAAAGTTTCTCCTACTTTAGCATTCAAGTCCCCTACCACAATTACTCTCTCACTTGGTTCAAAGGCTCCTATACATTCACTTAACATCTCCCAAAATCTCTCTCTCTCCTCTGCATTCCTCTCTTCTCCAGGTGCATACACACTTATTATGACCCACTTCTCGCATCCAACCTTTACTTTAATCCACATAATTCTTGAATTTACACATTCATATTCTCTTTTCTCCTTCCATAACTGATCATTTAACATTACTGCTACCCCTTCCTTTGCTCTAACTCTCTCAGATACTCCAGATTTAATCCCATTTATTTCCCCCCACTGAAACTCTCCTACCCCCTTCAGCTTTGTTTCGCTTAGGGCCAGGACATCCAACTTGTGTAGTTGAAATCAGTAAATGGGCTTAAGAAATCGTAATGACACGATTGCAAATAAACCATACCCCCGGCCGGGATTGAACCCGCGGTCATAGAGTCTCAAAACTCCAGCCCGTCGCGCTAGCCACTAGACCAGCTAGCCACAATAAGATTCATCCAACTAGGTATATTTCTACACCATAGGAAAGTTAGCACAGGCACCTCTGTGACCACAAATGCAAGTTTTTACAGACGAATCTCCAGCTAGCGTGGCCGTGACGAACTCTAGCTCAAGTCCCTTCACTGCCGTCAACATGACTTAAGAAATCGTAATGACACGATTGCAAATAAACCATACCCCCGGCCGGGATTGAACCCGCGGTCATAGAGTCTCAAAACTCCAGCCCGTCGCGCTAGCCACTAGACCAGCTAGCCACAATAAGATTCATCCAACTAGGTATATTTCTACACCATAGGAAAGTTAGCACAGGCACCTCTGTGACCACAAATGCAAGTTTTTACAGACGAATCTCCAGCTAGCGTGGCCGTGACGAACTCTAGCTCAAGTCCCTTCACTGCCGTCAACATGACTTAAGAAATCGTAATGACACGATTGCAAATAAACCATACCCCCGGCCGGGATTGAACCCGCGGTCATAGAGTCTCAAAACTCCAGCCCGTCGCGCTAGCCACTAGACCAGCTAGCCACAATAAGATTCATCCAACTAGGTATATTTCTACACCATAGGAAAGTTAGCACAGGCACCTCTGTGACCACAAATGCAAGTTTTTACAGACGAATCTCCAGCTAGCGTGGCCGTAGAAATATACCTAGTTGGATGAATCTTATTGTGGCTAGCTGGTCTAGTGGCTAGCGCGACGGGCTGGAGTTTTGAGACTCTATGACCGCGGGTTCAATCCCGGCCGGGGGTATGGTTTATTTGCAATCGTGTCATTACGATTTCTTAAGTCATGTTGACGGCAGTGAAGGGACTTGAGCTAGAGTTCGTCACGGCCACGCTAGCTGGAGATTCGTCTGTAAAAACTTGCATTTGTGGTCACAGAGGTGCCTGTGCTAACTTTCCTATGGTGTAGAAATATACCTAGTTGGATGAATCTTATTGTGGCTAGCTGGTCTAGTGGCTAGCGCGACGGGCTGGAGTTTTGAGACTCTATGACCGCGGGTTCAATCCCGGCCGGGGGTATGGTTTATTTGCAATCGTGTCATTACGATTTCTTAAGTCATGTTGACGGCAGTGAAGGGACTTGAGCTAGAGTTCGTCACGGCCACGCTAGCTGGAGATTCGTCTGTAAAAACTTGCATTTGTGGTCACAGAGGTGCCTGTGCTAACTTTCCTATGGTGTAGAAATATACCTAGTTGGATGAATCTTATTGTGGCTAGCTGGTCTAGTGGCTAGCGCGACGGGCTGGAGTTTTGAGACTCTATGACCGCGGGTTCAATCCCGGCCGGGGGTATGGTTTATTTGCAATCGTGTCATTACGATTTCTTAAGTCATGTTGACGGCAGTGAAGGGACTTGAGCTAGAGTTCGTCACGGCCACGCTAGCTGGAGATTCGTCTGTAAAAACTTGCATTTGTGGTCACAGAGGTGCCTGTGCTAACTTTCCTATGGTGTAGAAATATACCTAGTTGGATGAATCTTATTGTGGCTAGCTGGTCTAGTGGCTAGCGCGACGGGCTGGAGTTTTGAGACTCTATGACCGTGGGTTCAATCCCGGCCGGGGGTATGGTTCAGTAAATGGGCATTGGCTTAAGCCAGTGGGAGAATTGGACCTGCCTCACATGAGCCAGTAGGCCTGCTGCAGTGTTCCTTCTTTCTTTTGTTCTTGTACTCAATCGATAAAACAAATGGAGTTCTAGCGAAATAGCTATGATTTTAGTAGACTGGAACATTGGAATTGGCTAAAAATAGCTTCACAAGAGCATAATTCGATAAGTTTCCCCATCAAATTTCATACTTTTGGTGTCATTACGATTGGAAAAAGATTCTCTATCATTTCACAAGAAAAAATCATTTTTCTTTTTCTAAAAATTTTTCGACCCTGAGAACAAGTTTGGGAAGGCCTCTCGACCCTGAAAGGGTTAACCTGTAGTCTATACAATACATCTTATAGCTTAACTATTTCTTCCACTGACAATCATTAAACAAAATCTGATAGTTATTAACTGAATGTTATTTATTAAATGTTAGGTTAATAACAATATTACAAAACAAGAAAAATTTCTCACTAGTTAACCCCTATAATACTATTTTTTCCTCTTTGTAACCTAACATTTATTTAGCATTATTGTTAATTCTGTATAATTAAGATTCCATTAAATCAACAACGGATAAATGTGTAACTTTTGTATAAGGTTTTCTTCTGTAATACAATAGGCATGATAAGTTTTGATATATGCTGCTGCAGACACATTTAGCTCTCTAAATAACATATTGGAGAGCATTACATAACTAGTGTATAAGAAAGCAATGACCTGAGTTAAATTATATATGCTACAAAACAATAGCAAACTGAGCTGTTCAAATAATTTTCTCAACAGCATCTTATTTTCAATGAACTGACAAATGTTCAGAGTAAAAGAAATAAAATTATTTATCAACAGGAGGTAGGCAAGCAGCAAAGCAGCGTACCGTAGCTGGAGAAGCAGTGGTGGTTGCAGGGTGGCCCAGTCATAGATACAGCCGCCCTCCCACCCCCCTAATCCCACAAGGAAATATGGGAAGGTTTTCCAATACCAGGCTTCTGGGCAGGTTGGGTGGCCCTTGACCACCTCTCTACATCTGTTAGGACTAAACCACAAACCTGGGCTACCTGCTTCAGCTGCGCGCTTTAGTACTGTCTCATAAACGCCGCATATCCTGTTAGCCTCTGCATTCTTGTATGAGCCACTGAAGATATGACGTAGAGAACGGGGGATAGTTCGAGAGTCTCGGCCATAAACAACCATGCATAGGTCTTTGGTGATTATGGCTGGCTGTGCATTGTTTTCAAGCTGCCAAAATAAAATGATATCATATGTTACATACATGGACAATGTAAAATATGTAGTTACTTACCTACATATGAATGTGATAAATGTATGTAGTCCTGCAGTCGTCTCATGCTCATCACTAATAACAAAAAAGTGATAAAGTGAAAACATTTTTTCCACAATATTAAAATGATGCAAGATATCCACTGTACATGTACGGTTGATCTGTTAGACGAGTTATACTCATAATCTCACGTACAATGTGCACTCGCTTCACAACTCAAATCTTCATCATGGTCTGATTCTTGGGGCTGCATTCATAAGGCACCACACATCCCTCTCTGCTATTTGTTTCTTTTTCTATTACAATTTTCCCTATTGTATACGTTAATATTTTTGGTATAAGAAAATACGTCAGTGAACTGTTTAACTAATCAGTAAAATAATTTTGAAACTCAACAACTGTTAAAGTTGCTTGTGAATGTATAGTGTTGGTAGTTACCAGGTTTTCCAATAACTGCGTATACTTTAGTTGAAATGTATGAAGAGTTAAATTAACTGAATATTGTTACTACTTCAAGAATAATTAATAAATCCTGCACAAATATGCATTTATAAATGTTTACAATTTAATTGTATTATATAATTGTGTAATGTATCAATGATGCTGTACAAGTAAGAACTGCAAAAACAATCACACATGACAAGAGAGATTGTCAGTTGTAATAAAACAAGATACATATAGTACAAAGCTCTGGTAGAGTGCAAAATAGATAAGCATGTGGAGTTACAGAGTACAAGCTGTAGTCAGCACACACACAGTGGTGCTTGAAGCAGTGTGGCTGCACAGGACAAATATTAATGGCACACTGAGTGTTTTATTCCAATAAAATAGTACATATTACGTACTGTATATACATTTTTGAAAAAAAAAAATTATACTGTAGAGTATACAGCACATACTTTCATGCAATAATGTGTGTGGTAGCCCTGGTATAAGAATTAAGATATATCAATTTGCTTGTAAAGTTTCTATTGTCATTACATTTGTATCCTAAAATTTCCTCTGAAATAATGTTCTATAACTTTATACAAAAATGTATTAGCAAAATAATTATTCTTTCAAAAATTAAACCTTCTTAAGGCTGTTTTTATGTTCACATTCAATGTGGAAATAATCATGCATTTTAACCTCCCATATCAGCAGCAATGTTACAGTGACATACTGTACATACCTCTAAATAAGCTGATATTGTCATATATACATGTTCTCCTGGAGGTGTTACACGGTTCAGCATGATGGAGTTGTGAAGAGAGGAGTCCCAAGCAGCTTCAAATCGGAAGAGTGTGCGGTCTTCTCCAGGGTATTCTAAGTATTCTCCCGGGAACAGACCCAGAGACAAGACTGAGGCATCATTATTATCATCCTCACTTTCTGGAGTTGTGCGTATACGACCTGTAAACAATAACATAGGATTGGTGAGTAGAATGTGCCTAGCATGAGCAAGTCTACTACAGTACTCATTTATTATGTTTATTAAATGTTTATCAAACTTTTTCATTGTTATTTTTGTTTTCAGTACTTTTTCTAAGTTTCAGCTAGAATATATTTTGCATCAAAACCAGATGACCCCCTTTTAAAGTTGACTTTTATATGAGATGCATTAAAAGTTAAGATTTTTTTTTTTTTTTTGCAAAGTCAGGATTTACCATATAAGATACGTACCCTAGTATATATGGCACTGTATACACTAGAGTTTATATGGTGCCATACATTTACATTGTCTTTCATAGTCATTTGATTTTTCTACTTTTAACATAATGTAATTACAAAATTTGTAGTTACTTGATACTGTAAACCATCAGTGACAGTTTACACTCATGTATGTAGGCAATGTGATGATATCTTACACTAAATATCTTACACTGAAAATGTAACAATGATACTAAATTTCAAGTCAAATATCAATTTTAACCTATGGTAGACTTGTATTTATAGTAGACTGTCAATTTTTCACTGACATGTTAAGATTTACTTTATGTCATTGTATCATATTTAGAATACATCCTTACTTACTAAGAGCAATAGATAATGGTGGAGTTTTTACAGATACCCTAAAGCTTTTCATATAAGACATATATGTTAAGTTCATTATTAATTCAAGAAAAAAATTAAATTTGATTACTAACAGACATTCAGATTTTTTATTTATTTAAGGACTGGCTTTTTATATTACGTACCAACAACAAGCTCTCGCACATCACGCCATATCAGATCATGAGAAGGTTCATGTACAATGGTAATGCGAATACGGCGTTGGATACCCTGATGCAAGAGGAAGAGTCCTCGGCATGGCAGATCATCCCCGTGTTCAACCACTGCTGGAACATATTCTCCACTCTGTGCTGTTGTCAAAAAAATGGATCCACTCTAGTATATAATTTCACTTGCATGTTGAAACAGTTTATTTAGAAAGAAATACAGAGATACAGTAAGAATCATCATGTAGTAGACCAACTCTGTGCAGAGAATTACCTATTTGTAGTTATGGAAATAAATCTATTAGTGCTGTCTCAACTTTATTATATTATTTATTATACATATTTTCTAAGTTTCCAGTGGGTTTGGCCTGTACAATACCAGATGATTATAATCTGTCACAGTCTGCACTAATAACACAGTCTAGTAATAAGTTAAAATAACCAGAACCAGTTAAAAATATGAAATAATATAGCCAAAAAGCAAAGGAAAAAATAACAAACATAATAACAAAATTGTAATTATTATTATTTATTAAACATGAACTCGACCGTTTTTTTTTTTTTTAACTCAACAGCCGTCTCCCAAGAATGCAGGGTAACCCACAGACGAGAACACAGTCAATATCATTTATTTAACTGCCATCTTTCCAGAAGTGTACTATTGATTTCACAATTCAGATTACCCACCGACTGCAGCATCCCCACCTTCAGAGTAAAGGCGCTGCCCTTCCCAACTCCAGGACTCAAGTCCAGCTAACCAATTTCTGTGAATTCCTTCATAAATATTACCTTGTTCACACTCCAACAGTAATCTATTAAAACCACTTGTCTCCATTCACTACTATCTAACACACTGAATACTCAAGCCCCTAAAATTCAAAGCCTCTTTTACCCCCTCCTTCCGATCATTCTTGGGATTACCACTAACCCTCCTACTTTCCTACCTGTCCCTCTCCATTCTCTCTACATGCCCAAACCACCTCAAAAAACCCTCTTCAGCCCTCTGAAGTACACTCATGGTACTCCACATCTCTATACATACATATAAAAGAGTATGCAAAACATAAATGCATTTTGTGAAAATGTGCTGAGAGGAAACTATTTGTTTTTATTACTGTTTTTGCAATTATAGCAACTGCAGATTGCTATTGGTAAGTCATTAATTAGATCCAAAGTCCCACTGTTGTAAGTGCTGAACATCATAAATCAGAGACCTACTGTAAAGTGTCCAAGGTCAAAAGCAAAACATAAAAATAGTTAAAGCTTACCTAGTTCGCAGATCTCGAACCAGACGAGAAGATCATGTCGAGCATGTACATGTGAGGTAGAAGGACTCTGTACAACACCAAACTTGGGTGACCGTATTGGCTGACTGATGGGGATGGCGGGAGGCTGCATCCTCTTCGGTGGAGCTCGAGAGCTGCCGGGAGGTACCATGCCAGGGGGTAAGCTGAAGAACCACCACACAGCAAAGATCCAGCCATAAAACATCCATATCAGCAGTGGCATCACACCATCAAAGCAGCCAGGAAAGGTGAAGAGAAGACAACACAGCAGCCCACATTAGAGTGGCATGCAGGAAAAATAAGTGGGAAGGAAATAAACACACTCAAGGCAGTAAAAGTCTAACATAAAGAAAAAAATCTTGTTTTTATAATAGTGGGCACCATTAAAGATACAATAACACCCTCTTGGCAAGATACAGTCTTGGTATCAACAGGAAAGCCAATTTGGAAAAAAGAAAAGAAAGAAATATTTATAAAAAATATAATTCACATTTGCTGATTAATTTAGGGATATTTAGTATTAAAATGCATTTTTTTAACACAACAGCTGTCTCCCACCAAGGCAGGGTGACCCAAAAGAAAGAAAAACCCAAAAAGAAATAAAAAACTTTCATTATTAGTCAACACTGTCACCATCACTCATACATAATCACTGTCTTTGCAGAGGTGCCCAGATACGACAGTTTAGATACTCGCTCCAAACTGTCAACATCCCAAACCCCTCCTTTAAAGTGCAGGCACTATACTTCCCATTTCCAGGACTCAAGTCTGGTTAACCGGTTTCCCCGAATCCCTTCACAAAATATTACCCTGCTCATACTCCAACAGCTCGTCAGGTCCCAAAAACCATTTGTCTGCATTATTTAACATAAAAAGCATATTAATATAATAAAAAGGTAAAAATGACTCAACTGCTGAACTATTTACTATACAACAAAGGAGTCTTAATACTGTATGCAGTGAAGTTCCACTTATCTACAAACTAATGAACCATAACTCTCAAGTATACTCTCCTGTGCTCATTTTGCTTTTTTTAGAAAACATTTAATCTTCCAGTATCATAGTGCATCTTAAACCATTTATATAAATCCAGAAACCAAGAAAAAATTAAAAGCACACACTTTTCTATGGAGCTCTGAATACAGTACACGGTCAGTGCAGCTTTCTAGTTGCTTTGGCAGCAGAGATTTTGTAAGGTTGGTTGGTGGTCAGTTGGTCTCTTGTCTGTCTGTCTGTCTGTCTCTCTGTCATTCATTTAGTCAAGTCAGTAAATCCATTCTTTCTTTTCTTGTCAACAGGAAGTGGATGGTACTTGTGATCTTGTCAGCAGCATGTGGATGGCACTGGTGATCTTGTCAGTATCATGTGGATAATACTAGTGGTCTTGTCAGTACCATGTGGATGGTACTGGTGGTCTTGTCAGTACCAGTTGTCACATGTACCAGTACACTCGGTTGTGGCACAGTCTCTTCAGTGTTATCACTATCAATATGCTTTTGTTTCCTACTTCAATTTTGTTTACTAACACTCAAACTGTAACTCTTATGTTCTCTATGTTCCTCTTGTTGACAATGTGTTCATCTTTATTACTAGCATCAGAAGCAATACGTGGATACTTGAGGTGTCTGGATACTTGAGATTTGTGGAGTGTATGTATTTTGCTCCAGTATTCATAAATATATAAAGACTTCTGACAAAAAATCATGCATCTTTAGAGGAGTAAAAGCACAAAAATAAGCACTATTAAATACTCAATACACTATTAAATACAAAAATTTATTAAAAGAGTGGGCCACTGCATCACTTACACAACAATGCTTATTCACACATACATACTATCATTTATTAAAACTTAAACAGATATATGATAAGTGGTTGAGTGTGAGTAGGACCTGCCTAGTGTACAGTAGTATGGGACAATGTAGTACTCCTCAATCCTTATGTTAAGAGTGTATGTGAAGGCAGAGGTACTGTACAGAGGAAATATTCTGAGTTTATAAAAGTTGATCATAAACAGGAGGTGAAGGAATATGATTTGTTAGGTGAAGGGAAGTACAGAGGATGTGGGTAAAGCTGAAAGCAAATTAAAATGGGGTTACGCAATTGGAAAGGATGGGAGATATAGTTTTGGAATGGTAGGTGCATTTATATACTGTACCTTAAAAGATGAAATATACATATGGACTAGCTTAAGGCACACATATTTTCTTTATGTAAGAGGAATAGGAACAACAGTTAGTGCAGGAATTACAGAGGAATAAGTCTGTTGAGTATACCAGATACAAGCTATGTAAGAATTTTTACATGAGATAGAAAGTATGATTGCAGAGGAAGAAAAGATTTAGAAAGAAAGGGATGCATAAATAAGTGCTTGCATTAGAGTACTCAGATAAGGAAACTGAGCTTTTTGCTGCAATTATGGATTTCAAAAATGCCTGTTGAAGAATAAATAGACAAGGGATGTGGCTGGTGCTGAAACTGAATGGAAAAGATAGTAGGTTGCAATACCCTTAACCATATATTCACAAATAAAGAGGATCTGGTATGAAACACAATGATACTGAGTACAGCAAACTCAAGATTACAACCCAACTGAAGATCAGACCTGCATACACACTAGACTTGAGAAACCCAACACAAAATCATGAGGGTGTATTAAAAAAAATCAACTTAAAAAATACACTAACTGGGATCAAATAAATCATGGCTTTACTGAAATATTTAAACCAGTGCTGGATACTATGAGATCAATGGCACTAGAAATGTGCTCCAGACTCAATACCATTAAGAAAACAAGAAGTTAAGAAGTAAGTTGGAAAGAGATGCTCCGTATACAAGCAAAGATGAATCAATGAACTTCTCAAAGCCTTTACACTTTCTCAAGAGCAAAAAAGAAATGCTGGTAAGTGATGAAAAATTGAGGTAATGCATCATACAGAGACCAGGAGTGACAGATTGAGCAAAAAAGCCATTAATGAAATTGAAAGCAACCCATTACAATGAAATATACAAAAAACTAAGTCACAATATGACTGTGTTCAGTTAGCTATTAATTAAACTAAAGACCGTCATTCCAAATGAATGATTCATGAATGTTACCGAAAACTCTGCCAACATCTAAAAACTTCAGATATAATACTGACATTACTCAACTCCGAAGAAGTCTCTCATAGACCCACTCATGTCCTAGACCCACACTCTTTGAATTCCATGTTAATAAAATTTGCAAAAATAGCTATTATCCACCTTAAATATACCATGGTGATGGAGTCTGGACACAGGAATCCTCCCATAATTATTAAAACCCCAATGGCTTTGCTACTCCACAAAGGTAGTAGCAAAGCCATTGTAAAACAACTAGAGATGAATAGCAAATTATTAAAATTGCTGAAAGTTTTAAGGATGATGATTTGTAAACAAATGGCATCACAACAAGTGCACAACCCAAGGCAACACGGATTTAGAGCAGTTCACTCCTGCCTCTCACAATTACTGATCTATTAGAACATGGTCTATATCTATGCACTGGAAGGCAAATAAAATGAAGGTGTAGTAAACACAGATTCTGCAAAAGTCTTTGATACGTAAGTGCAATCATTGTGGAATAGCACAAAGTGTTTGTAACAGGAATAACTGAAAAAGTGAGGAAATAGATTTTTAAATTTCTAAAATAATGGATGTTATAGAAAAATTTAATAATTAAAAATTAGAACGGAGTGTAAAACAGCAGCAGCAGGGTTACCGTAAACACAGCAAAATTGACAGCCTGGATACTAGAATCTTCAAAACATGAGCTGCCAAGAAAATCACAATACCCTTGAAGTTGCTTGTTCTCTCTAGTCTAGAATACTGCTGCACACCAAGGGCCCATTTTCAGGTAGGTAAAATTGCAGAACCAGTGAACGTAGAGATGTTGCAAAAATACATATAAGGAAGAGCAAAGGTGCAATAAGTGTGTATAGCAAGAATTAACTCTACAAGTGTAAGGGACCAAGACTTTTCAACAACCTCCCTCCATACATAAGGAGAACTACCAATAGACCCCTAGTTGTCTTCAAGAGGGATAAGGATAATTTCCTACAGTCAGTTCCTTATCAGCCAGGCTGTGATGCCTACATTGGACTGTGTGCAGCTTGCACCAACAATTGGGTTGATCAGGTCATCAACCAGGAGGCCTGATTTGGACCAAGCTACAAAAGCAGTGATTTCCAAACTGGTCTTTAAATAACTTTCATGTAAGGGTTTGTAGGAAAGAAGGGAAATATTGTCCAATAAAAGTGAGGTTTAGATATGGAGGTTTGATGTCATCTTGATTATTTAGTGTGTTATAGAATTGTAAAATAAGTAAATGCTAGTGTTGCTGGGAAAGGTGCAGGCATAGAAGGTAATTAATTTGATATAAAATTTACATACAGTATTATAATATACCTTAATCCTGCCAATGTCTCTAAATTTAGTATAAATTCAGTTAGAATTATTACTATACATTCAGTTGTACCAAATACACACTTGGGTTGTTTAGTAAAAAGATTCTTGCCAAATAAAGCCAGCCAGAAGGTTCAACATCAATATTTTATTCTGTAGCTAACTGGAATTCATTTACAGAAGCAACTATTTTTAGTTACTAATCATAATGAAATTACAAATTGCTTCAGCAATGATTTTCTGCAACTTTCGATGTTACTAGTAAACAAAAAGCAAAGACTCACAAGTGGGTAGCGTCTTGGCGAGCATCACGATGTAGTGGGTGTTGTTGATAATGACCAAATACTTCAAACACAATGGGCTGTGTTTTGATGTATTCTAGGAATGCTCGAGTAACTGTGACTGTAATCTAAAAATATACATTTGTGTATGAGACTGAAATTAATATTATATAAGTACTCATTAAACTGAGTAAAATAAATATATATATATATATATATATATATATATATATATATATATATATATATATATATATATATATATATATATATATATATATATATATATATATATATATATATATATATATATATATATATATATATATATATATATATGCACACACACACACACACACACACAGTAGTATCTTGCTACTCGAACAGCTCTTAACTCAAAGAATTCAGTATTAGAACACTTTGTTCGGTAAGAAAATCGCTTGGTAGTCGACCATTTGCTCAGCATTTGACCAAACAAACACGACCTGCCAGAACTTCACTGTAAACTATTTCGTGTTTCTTCACATTTTTTGGTGTTTTTTTATATTACATGTATTTGTATAAATAAGTCACCATGGGGACTAAGAAGATTAGTGATAATAGCCAATCAAAGAGAAAACTTGTTAGAGTCACAATAGTACCAATCTGTTCAGTACTCGAACAGATTGGCACTTAAACATCCTTCTGGAATGAATTAAGTTCGAGTACCGAGGTACTACTGTATATGTAGTACATTTTTTAACACATCAGCCGTCTCCCACCAAGGCAGAGTGACCCAGAAAAGAAGAAACGAAAGTTTTTCTTCTCTTTACACTTAGCACAGTAATTTATACAAGGGAAGGCATGCCAATACTCCAGTTCTGATGCCCCGCCCAATTGCAAATATCCCCACCCCTCCTTCAAGAGTGCAGGCACTGATATGCTCAACAGGCTTATTTCCCTATAAATTTTACACTATCTTTTGTTCCCCATGCCTTTATACACAGGAACTATGCATGCTCTCTGCTAATCCCTAGGCACCTTCCACTCTTTCATACAGTTATTGAATAAAAGTACCAACTGCTCCACAACTATATCCCCACCTGCTTTTAAAATCTCTCTCTTGATACCATCAATCCCAGCTGCTTTACCCCATTTCAAGTTACCCACTGCCTCATGCACCTTTTCCATACACATTTGGCTTCCTCATTCCTAAAGGATGTTATACTTCCCTGGGCAATGCATGAAATCATATACTCTACCCTCCTTATATCACTTCTGCTTTGTAAAAACCTCTTATATGTTAACTTTCTTCCTTATCACTCCCTTTACCTCATCATTCGACTATTCGCTCCTCTTCCCTCCGGCACTCACCTTCTCACATCCACAAACTTCTGCTACACACAATAACACTGCATACTTTAATCTACCCTATACCTCCTAATTACCTACACTCTCACTAGCCTATATTTCTCCCAATAGTTGCTTATATCTTACCCCTAATACCTCCTCCTTTAATTTATAAACTTTCAGATATTTGGGAGTGGACTTGTTAACGGGTGGGGTCTATGAAAGATGAGGTGAACCATAGAATTGAAGACTGAAAAGAGGAAGGCATTGAGGCATTTTTGGAGACAAAGAATGTTATCCACTGATGTGAGTATAGTGATACCAATATTCTTATATAGGTATGAAACATGGGTTGTGAATGTTGCAGCAAGAACGAGGCTGGAGGCAGTGATGTAGTGTCTGAGGACAATGTATGGTGTAAATATTACGAAGAGAATTTGTAGTATGGAAATTAGGTGTGGAGTTACTAAAAGTATATTCAGAAGACTGAGGAGGAGCTGTAAAAGTGGTTTGGTCATTTAGAGAGGATGGAGCAAAATAGGATGATACCTGGGCACCTCGGGAAAGACAGTGATTATGTGTGAATGATGGTGAAAGTGTTTCTTTCTTTTTTGGGCCACCCTGCCTCGGTGGGAGACAGCCAGAGTGCTGAAAAAAAATTATGTTAACACAATACAGTGGAACCTCAAATTTCGAACGTATCACTTACCGAACGTTTCAAAAATAGAACCCTTTTTTCGAGCCAACTTTGTTCCTATTATCGAATGCACCCCTATTTTCGGAGCGCCGGGTACCGGACCTGTCCGCCAGCCCGCTCTGTCTGCATCCCCGCGCAGGCGCAGTGAGCCAGTCTGGCTTTGTTTATGCTTGAGTGAACACTAACCTGGGCTCTCATTCAAACATTCTATGATTATTTCATCGTGTTTAGTGCTTGTGGGACTTTGAAATAAGTTATCATGGGCCCAAAGAAACTTGCTAGTGGTACCCCTGTGGTAAAGAGAGTGAGAAACACCATAGATGTGAAGAAGGAAATAATACAGAAGTATGAGAGTGATGTGAGACTTGTGAGCTTGCCAGAATGTATGGGAAAAACAAGTCGACCATCGGTTCTATCCTGGCAAAGAAAGAACAAATCAAGGAAGCTGATGTTGCGAAAGGTGTTAATATGCTAACCAAAAAAAGACCACAAATAGTTGAAGAGGTTGAGAAATTGTTGCTGGTGTGGATCAAGGATAAAGAGATGGCAGGTGATGGGGTTTCAGAGACGATTATTTGCAAAAAGGCAAGGAAGTTGCATGCCGATCTGGTATAGAAAACTCCTGGAACCAGTTCAGTGACAGAACCATGTCCCATTTTAGGGAAATGTTAAAGAGGCGCCAGAAACAGAGGACTGTGGACAGTTATTTTGTGAGACAGGGTCCAGTGACTCTCATCTGGTCCTAGTGGCATTAAAATACAGAGAAGGGAAGTAACTCCAGAGAGGGCTTTACCTGAAGTCCTCATGGAGGGGAATTCTCCTTCCAAACACTAACCCCAACTCCCTCTCTCCTCTTCCCTATCTTCCAGATGCCATCACCAATCTTCAATAAAGGTAAGTAAAAATGTTATTTTATATTTATTTACATAATTGAACACTATAGTATTTGTTGTGTGTATGTAAAACTGTAATTAATCTCTATAAAATGTATTTTTTTTTGTGAATATTTTTTGGGTTTCTGAAACGGATTAATTGTATTTCCATTACTTCTTATGGGAAATATTGCTTCGATTTTCAGACTTTTCGAATTTAGAACTAGCTCCTGGAATGGATTAAGTTCGATATTTGAGGTTCCACTGTATATGCAAGCTAATTAGAAATTGCACTAAACTTATTTACTTTCATGAGTTCAAGATCACATTAAATTAAAAATCACAAACAGTTTAGTATGGCAATAATACTCCCATCACCAGTAGGTACTTACATTTTGTACATGATAGAAACCAAGTGGTGGTCCTTTTCCAGTATTTTTTATTGGTTCAGTTGAGAAGGCTTCATCATGTCGATGGAGGAAGCTAATACAAAATACACTCACATTAGCATTTAGCTCTGAAAATAAATACCTGTACTTACAGCCGACTATATAAGCTATAGATATGTCAGCACAAACAAATTTTCATTGCTCCAGTCTATATTATATAATTCATGATAATAAAATTATATATAACTCACTTAAACTGACAGAATATGTCAGCATATTCTGTAGACACATCGAAGGCTTGAAGAACAGTGACTCGGAAAGTAAATTCTTGTCCAATACGAAGGTGAGATGGAAGGTCATCATCTTTTCCGCTTTCACAGGAACTAATACTACTGTCGCCTCTACCACTATCTACTTCACAAACCTCGTCTGCAAAATTATCACACGATTATTATTAAAAGAGCAGTCAAAATTATTGTATGACAATAGCTGCAACATTACTGTCAAGAGATGCAAAATTATCACATTATACAGTGGACCCCCGGTATTCGATGGCATCGGTATTCGATAAATCCGGTATTCGATGCATTATATCGCAAAAAATTTTCCTCAGTATTCGATTGAAAACCCGGTATTCGATACGATTCGTACGAGACCTGTCCACATGTGGCCTGAACTGCCCCTTGTGTGCCAGTGTTTACAAGCCAGCCAGTGTGCGCGCATCTAAGGATACATTCGGTACATTCCATATTATCCATATTATCACTGTGTTTGGTGCTTGTTTCTGCAAAATAAGTCACCATGGGCCCCAAGAAAGCTTCTAGTGCCAACCCTGTGGTAAAAAGGGTGAGAATTAGTATGGAAATTAAGAAAGATTGTGAAGGGTTTGGGGCTAACCCTGAGAAGCCTATACCAGTTGTGGAATACATTGTGCCTACTTCAAAAATTAAGGAAATGTGTGCACAGTGGGTTGAGGTGCAAACCTTTATGGATGAAAATCACCCTAACACAGCTATTACAATGACAA
This sequence comes from Cherax quadricarinatus, assembly GCF_038502225.1. NCBI lineage: Eukaryota > Metazoa > Arthropoda > Malacostraca > Decapoda > Parastacidae > Cherax > Cherax quadricarinatus. The sequence goes on along the minus strand of NC_091298.1, from coordinate 3,232,940 downwards.
TGTTGTGGCCCATTTTAGACAAATCGTAAAGGAACGGGAGGTACAGAGCTCTATGGACAGATTTGTTGTGCGACAGAGGTCCAGTGACTCTCAAGCTGGTCCTAGTGGCATTAAAAGAAGAAGGGAAGTAACCCCGGAAAAGGACTTGCTACCTCAAGTCCTAATGGAAGGGGATTCCCCTTCTAAACACTAACACCTCTCCCCTCCTCCCATCCCATCAATCATCACCAGATCTTCATTAAAGGTAAGTGTCAATTATTTTATTGTTATTGTAATTATTCTATTGCATTAAACTTAATATTTCATGTAGTAAATTTTTTTTTTCATACTTTTGGGTGTCTTGCACGGATTAATTTGATTTCCATTATTTCTTATGAGGAAAATTGATTCGGTTTTCGATATTATCGGTATTCAATGAGCTCTCAGGAACGGATTAATATCGAATACCAGGGGTCTACTGTATTCAAGAGAGCTGCAAAATTACCATAACATTATCACTAAGCACTGGAAGATTAAAACAATACAAATATACTGTATTAAAAGGCTTCACAACTATGGCATATCAATTAACAATCACTGCAGTGTGTTTATTTTGGAGTGTCAAATAAACTGTAATGAAGAATTTTAACAATTAACAAGCTCCCTAAAGTAAAGTATGGCAAGTAAAGCAAAAATAGCCCCACAAAAATAATTATAGGACTTTAATATAATATGGGGACAGAGTGAAACACAGGCATGTTATAAAAATGACTGACATGATAAAAAAAAAACTGATATTCCCCACTTCACAAAGGTGGCAGTAAAGCACTCATAGAAAAAACTACAGATCCATAGCAATGACATCTCACAATATAAAAATCTCTGATAAAGTACAGTACTAAGAAGTAAAGTTGCAAAACACAATGGAACCAAAATATTTAAACAATCTATGGCAACAAAGGTTTAGAGCAGGATGCTCCTACCTCTTACAACTGCTAGACCACTGCTACATGACTCTGGAAGCACTGGAAGACAAACAAAATGCAGACAGTAAACTTAGACTTCATAAAAGCCTTCAACAAGTGTGATCAGTTTGTAACAGCCCACACAAAAAAAAAAGTGTCTGCAGAAGGAATAACTGAAATAGTGGCCAGATGGTTCTGTTATTTTTTTTTTTTAACAAACTGGACCCAAAGAGTAATAGTGTATAGTCAACAGAGTAAAATTTAAGTCCTACACAGTGAAAGTCTTGTACCTCAAGGCACAGTATCCACTCCAATATTGTCTCATTATATCTGACAAAAGCATCAATCACAGCACTGTATTATTCTTCGCAGATAATACTAGAATTTGTATGAGAGCAGCATCCAATGAAGACACAATGAACCTCATAACCAATATAAAAAAAGTATTTCAGTGAATCACACAGGAAACCATATATATTTTTCACTGAAGAATAATTTCAGATTCTATATTGTACTATAAAATGAAGACATAAAACTGAAAGAGATATGTAAGGGAGATTGTGATAACAATGCTGAAAGATCTTGCATTCAGAGAAAGCAATAATATTACTATCACAACTACAAGATAAATGATAAGATGGATAACAATAACTTATAAAAAAAAAAACTTGTCATGTTAGAGATGATACCTTTTGTCACCCGTACTCTCCAGACTAAAATACTAAACCCTCTATTTAATGGACTAACAAGGGAGAATGGATGGCCAGTAATGATGGCTGTGGTGGATAGTAATGAGATTGTTTTGGTTTTATTGTAACAATAAACTTCAAAGTTTCTGAATTAAGTGACCCAACGAATGTTGCTCCGTATTTCCTGAAATGAGTCCGTTAAATCGAGGGTTCACTACTTTTGAACCCTAACAGTCCCATTTAAGCCTGAGAGAATTAAAGATATGAAGATTGTAGAGAAATTTCACTACATGAATCTGTCCAAACACTTTAAATATTGGGAAAGAATAAATTTCTTCAAGGTGTAGAATGTTAGAGAGATGAAAAGTGGTATCTCACCTATTCATAACAATTGTTAATATATGTCAAAACCATAGAACTTATTTATAGAAATAATTCTTATGGGCTAATGAGAGCATAGGCAATGGGGTCGAAGAGGTATGGGGTAGGTTTAAAAATGTAGTGTTAGAGTGTTCAGCAGAAGTTTGTGGTTACAGGAAAGTGGGTGCAGGAGGGAAGAGGAGCGATTGGTGGAATGATGATGTAAAGAGAGTAGTAAGGGAGAAAAAGTTAGCATATGAGAAGTTTTTACAAAGTAGAAGTGATGCAAGGAGGGAAGAGTATATGGAGAAAAAGAGAGAAGTTAAGAGAGTGGTGAAGCAATGTAAAAAGAGAGCAAATGAGAGAGTGGGTGAGATGTTATCAACAAATTTTGTTGAAAATAAGAAAAAGTTTTGGAGTGAGATTAACAAGTTAAGAAAGCCTAGAGAACAAATGGATTTGTCAGTTAAAAATAGGAGAGGAGAGTTATTAAATGGAGAGTTAGAGGTATTGGGAAGATGGAAGGAATATTTTGAGGAATTGTTAAATGTTGATGAAGATAGGGAAGCTGTGATTTCGTGTATAGGGCAAGGAGGAATAACATCTTGTAGGAGTGAGGAAGAGCCAGTTGTGAGTGTGGGGGAAGTTCGTGAGGCAGTAGGTAAAATGAAAGGGGGTAAGGCAGCCGGGATTGATGGGATAAAGATAGAAATGTTAAAAGCAGGTGGGGATATAGTTTTGGAGTGGTTGGTGCAATTATTTAATAAATGTATGGAAGAGGGTAAGGTACCTAGGGATTGGCAGAGAGCATGCATAGTTCCTTTGTATAAAGGCAAAGGGGATAAAAGAGAGTGCAAAAATTATAGGGGGATAAGTCTGTTGAGTGTACCTGGTAAAGTGTATGGTAGAGTTATAATTGAAAGAATTAAGAGTAAGACGGAGAATAGGATAGCAGATGAACAAGGAGGCTTTAGGAAAGGTAGGGGGTGTGTGGACCAGGTGTTTACAGTGAAACATATAAGTGAACAGTATTTAGATAAGGCTAAAGAGGTCTTTGTGGCATTTATGGATTTGGAAAAGGCGTATGACAGGGTGGATAGGGGGGCAATGTGGCAGATGTTGCAAGTGTATGGTGTAGGAGGTAGGTTACTGAAAGCAGTGAAGAGTTTTTACGAGGATAGTGAGGCTCAAGTTAGAGTATGTAGGAAAGAGGGAAATTTTTTCCCAGTAAAAGTAGGCCTTAGACAAGGATGTGTGATGTCACCTTGGTTGTTTAATATATTTATAGATGGGGTTGTAAGAGAAGTAAATGCGAGGGTCTTGGCAAGAGGCGTGGAGTTAAAAGATAAAGAATCACACACAAAGTGGGAGTTGTCACAGCTGCTCTTTGCTGATGACACTGTGCTCTTGGGAGATTCTGAAGAGAAGTTGCAGAGATTGGTGGATGAATTTGGTAGGGTGTGCAAAAGAAGAAAATTAAAGGTGAATACAGGAAAGAGTAAGGTTATGAGGATAACAAAAAGATTAGGTGATGAAAGATTGAATATCAGATTGGAGGGAGAGAGTATGGAGGAGGTGAATTATCTGCCAATCACAAAGAAAGTCCTAAAAGAAATTTTCTAAATTAACTTTCCTCACTGAATGATAACAAATGCAGGTTCAAGGTGTACAAGACTAGCCTGCCCACCTAATTTACCATATTGTTGACATAAATATGGTATGACATACCAAAAGCATCATCAGAAGTCTCAGTTTAACACTGGGAAGAGAAATTTGATTAGAGAAAGTTGCAAGAGTATGATACTGGAAGAGAAGAGGGAATCAGTTTGAGGGAGAAGAGAAAAAGAGCTTGGTGGGAGGATGGGGGAGGAAAAAAGAAAGCTTGACTGGCAGGGAGGTCAGTTGGTTGAGAAGAAAACAAATAAAAAAGCAAAAAATTTAATTGGGAAGAGGTAGAGAGGTTAACAGGTAAAATTATTTAGCGGAGGGAAAAAATAATTTGGCTACGAAAAAGTTTTGGGGATGGATGCTTTGAGGGGTGGAGCGTTTGGTAGAGGAAATACTTAGTGGGGGAAAGTGTGTTTAGGGGTATGTTAGGTGGGGGAGGGGGAATGCTCAGTGAGGGGTGTGTTTAGTGGTGAAGGGGATGGAGCTTGAAGGATGGAGGATGGAACTTATTTTCTAGCTCACCTGTGTACTGCACTAAACAAACAAGTCAGAGGTGACATGGTAAAACAACTTAAAATGAAAATTATACATTATGACATCAGCTTAAAGCTTGGCAAACAATTTAAATAATTCTTAAATAAGAGATATTACAGGATCATGATTTACAAATGGGAGACTCGAGGGACCGGTTCCTAATCTGCAGATCAAAATACTGTAACCCTTTATAGGGGTGAGATACCTGGTTGAGTGTAAAACAGCCTCAATGAAAAGCTGGGGAGCAGCAAGTACATTTTGGGATAACTCACTATTTATAAAGGTTTTTCAATGCCCTCCTTAAATAACTGTAGGAAATAACTAGGCAAGTTCCTGCTAACTTTTTCTGATCAGCCAACTTGTGATGCTTATAATGGAGTCTAAACTAGAGCACCAGTAACCAGACTGACTAAGCTGTCAACCCATAAGTCTAGTCAAAGATTGGGTTACATGGGCGATAATCCTAGAACCATTATCAAGAAGACACTAAGTAGGTGGTAGGCCATACTTACCTTCTAGTTTAATAATATCTCCAGAGCCAACCTGACCCTCGACTATTCGCTCCTCCTCGGCAGCAGCAGCTGTATTTTTCTCTAATACCTGAGCAGAGAGTGACCCTCGTTTTGCCCGCGGTCTTTTAAATGTCCCCTCATTGAAAGATATTCTTGCTGATTGTCGAACTCCAGCAGGCTGTGTGCTCTCAACTGCGTCTTCTTCTGCTGTTGACACAAAAAAATGACAAGGACCTGAACACATCTTTATAAATGGTTAAAGATAGGTAGTAGGTTGGTAGACAGCAGCCGCCCAGGGAGGTACTACCGTCCTGCCAAGTGAGTGTGAAACGAAAGCCTGTAATTGTTTTACATGATGGTAGGACTGCTGGTGTCTTTTGTCTGTCTCATAAATATGCAAGATTACAGGTACGTCTTGCTACTTCTTCTTACACTTAGGTCACACTACACATACATGTACAAGCATATATACACACACCCCTCTGGGTTTTCTTCTATTTTCTTTCTAGTTCTTGTTCCTGTTTATTTCCTCTTACCTCCATGGGAAAGTGGAACAGAATTCCTCCTCCGTAAGCTATGCATGTTGTAAGAGGCGACTAAAATTCTGGGAGCAAGGGGCTAGTAACCCCTTTTCCTGTATAAATTACTAAATTTAAAAAGAGAAACTTTTGTTTTTCTTTTTAGGCCACCCTGCCTTGGCGGGATACGGCCGGTTTGTTGAAAGAAGAAGAAGAAAAAGGTTAAAGGTAACATTTTAATTTACTCAGCATTAATTCTCCAAAACTGAAATATGAATCTTAAACAATAAGCTGTGCACTAAGGATTAGACACATATACTCACCTTGATAACACAACACCCTCCAGCTCCAATGTGCTAACACTGCTACATTCAAAGGAGGGACCATAAACTCTTAACTTTATGGGGTCAGCCTTTAATTGGACTTTTAAATAAATGTATGAATAAATAAATAAATAAAATAAGTAAATTTTTTGTGGAGGGATGGAATATTGAGAAAGTGGATGTATACAGATATTTGGAGGGTGACATGTCAGCAGATGGGTCTATGAAAGATGAACTTAATCATAAAACAGATGAGGGGAAAAAAGGAGGGTGGTATGTTTAGGGAACTGTGGAAAGAAAAAAGTTCATCTATGAAGGTTAGAAAAGGAATGTACTAGAGGATGGTGGTACCAACACATCTATATGGGTGACAGGCATGGGTTTTGAAAGCTGCTGCAAGGAGGATGCTAGAGGCAGGGACAATGTTATGTCTGGTAGCAATGTGTGGGGTTAATATCAGGCAGAGAATTCGAAATATAGAAATTAAAAGGCAATGTGGGGTGGCCAAGGGCATAATTCAGAGGGCTGAGGAGAGGCTGTTGAAGTGGTCTGGGCATGTAGAGGAGAGAGAGAGAAATAGGATGACTGGAAAGGTATATAAATCTGAGATGGAAGTAGAAGGGATAGGGTCATCCCAGGAATGGTTGGAAGGAGAGGGTAAAGGAGAGTTGTAGGTGTCTGAGCATCCAGCAGGCTTGTGAGAGCATGTTAGATAGGAGGGAATGGAGACAACTAGATTTTAAAGGACATGCTGTTGGAATATGAGGAAGATACTATTTATGAAAGAACCCAGGGAAATCAGTTAGCATGACTTGAGTCCTGAAGGTGGGAAAGGCAGTGCCAATACTCTAAAAAAAAAAAGGAGTGGGGATGCTGCAGTCAGAGGGCAATCTGAATTGTGATGATAATAATTAAATGCACAATGTTCTTTCTTTTGGTAGTCACCTTAGCTGGGATTAAATGTCAAATAGAATTAAATGGTGTCAAGATTTGGAGATCATACCGTGAGATAATCAATTTTTTTTTTTTACATTCAAAACAAAGGCTGAGCAAAAGTCTATCCAAACAGCACCCCAATATGTTAACCAATCACAATCGGCCCATCTGCTAGCTACCCAGACACAACCCTTACCCTCACCTCTCCCAGCTGTGAGGCCTAGTTTCCTCTCACTTCAAGCTTGGTTCACATACCACAAAATGGTGTTTGCTAATGGAATTAAATGTGGAAGAGGGAAAGCTACTCCCTAGCTAATTCAACAGGGGAATGGGAATGCAGCACTTTATATCTAGGTATGCCTGTTGAAATAAATGGAGATTAATATACAAAAAGTGTTACATAAAAAAACTCTCTCTTTGTTTGACTTTTTTGGGTTAACCAAGGTAATTTACACGTTACTATGCATGACAACTGTACTTGTGTACCCGTGCCTCAATAAACTTACTCATCAATCAGCATACAGACACAAAAAATTAGGGAATTACATACCAACAACAGCTTGTACAGCAACTTTTAGGTAGCCCTTGACATCACCACGCTCGCTGACAATTGCAACACGGTGTACCAGTGGAACAGGGTATAGGAGATTACTTAGGTAGAGAAACCCTCTGAAAGTTAATAACAATAATTAGTAGTTATCATTTGTAAATGATTATTACAGTAGTTTGTTGGACTACATATTGGTAGATAAAAGACTGTTGGGTATACTTCAAGATGTACATGTTTATACAGGGGCCACAGATATATCAGATCACTCTTTAGTTGTAGCTATAGTGAGAATAAAAGGCAGATGGGATACAAGGAAAATGGAAGCAGCAGGTAAGAGAGAGGTGAAGGTTTATAAGCTAAAGGAGGAGGCAGTTAGGGTAAGATATAAACAACTATTGGAGGATAGATGGGATAGTGAGAGTATAAGCAATGGGGTTGAAGACATATGGGGTAGGTTTAAGAATGCAGTGTTAGAGTGTTCAGCAGATGTTTGTGGTTACAGGAAAGTGGGTGTGGGAGGAAATAAGAGCGACTGGTGGAACAATGATGTAGAGAGTAGTAAGAGAGAAAAAGTTAGCATACGAGAGGTTTTTACAAAGTAGAAGTGATGCATAGAGGGAGGAGTATATGGAGAGGAATAGAGAGGCAAAGAAAGTGGTGAAGCAATGTAAAAAGAGAGCAAATGAGAGAGTGGGTGAGATGTTATCAACAAATTTTGTTGAAAATAAGAAAAAGTTTTGGAGTAAGATTAATAAGTTAAGGAGGCCTAGGGAACAAATAGATTTGATTGGTTAAAACAGAAGAGGAGAGTTATTAAATGGATAGTTAGAGATATCAGGAAGATGGAGGGAATATTCTGAGAAACTGTTAAATGTTGAAGAAGATAGGGAAGCTGTGATTTCATGTATAGGGCAAGGAGGAATAACATCTTGTAGGAGTGAGGAGGAGCGAGTTGTGAGTGTGGAGGAAGTTTGTGAGGCAGTGGGAAGAATGAAAGGGGGTAAGGCAGCTGGGAGTGATGAGATAAAGACAGAACTGTTAAAAGCAGATGAGGATATAGTTCTGGAGTGGTTGGTGCTTTTATTTAATAAATGTATGGAAGAGGGCAAGGTACCTAGGGACTGGCAGAGAGCATGCACAGTTTCTTTGTATAGGCAAAGGGGACAAAAGAGAGTGCAAAAATTAAAGGGAAAGAAGTCTGTTGAGTATACCTGGTAAGTGTATGGTAGAGTTATTATTGAAAGAATTAAGAGTAAGACAGAGAGCAGGATAGCAGATGAACAAGGAGGCTTTAGGAAGGGTAGGGGGTGTGTAGACCAAATTTGTTTTCATTGAAACATATAGGTGAACAGTATTTAAATAAGAGTAAAGAGGTTTTTGTGGCATTTATGGATTTGGAAAAGGCATATGACTGGGTGGATAGGGGGGTAATGTGGCAGATGCTGCAAATGTATGGAATAGGAGGTAGGTTATTGAAAGCGGTGAAAAATTTTTATGAGGATAGTGAGGCTCAGGTTAGAGTATGTAGGAGAGAGGGAAATTATTTCCCAGTAAAAGTAGGCCTTAGACAAGGATGTGTGATGTCACCATGGTTGTTCAGTATATTTATAGATGGGGTTATAAGAGAAGTGAATGCTCAGGTGTTGGCAAGAGGTTTGGGGTTAAAAGATAAAGAATCTAACACAAAGTGGGAGTTGTCACAGTTGCTCTTTGCTGATGACACTGTGCTCTTGGGAGATTCTGAAGAGAAGTTGCAGAGGTTGGTGGATGAATTTGGTAGTGTATATAAAAGAAGAAAACTGAAAGTGACTGTAGGAGAGAGTAAGGTGATGAGGATAACAAAAAAAATTGGTAATGAAAGACTGGATATCAGGTAGGAGGGATAGAGTATGGAGGTGGTGAATGTATTCAGATATTTAGGAGGGGACGTGTCAGCAGATGGGTCTATGAAAGATGAGGCGATTCATAGAACTGACGAAGGGAAAAAGGCGAGTGGTGCACTGAGGAGTCTGTGGAGACAAAGAACTTTGTCCATGGAAGCAAAGAGGGGAATGTATGAGAGTATAGTTATACCAACACTCTTATATGGGTGTGAAGCATGGGTGATGAATGTTGCAACAAGGAGAAGACTGGAGGCAGTGGAGATGTGTCTGAGGGCAATGCGTGGTGTGAATATAATGCAGAGAATTCGTACTTTGGAAATTAGGAGGAGGTTCAGGATTACCAAAGCTCTTATCCAGAGGGCTGAGGTTGTTGAGGTGGTTCGGACATGTAGAGAGGAAGGAACAAAATAGAATGACTTCGAGAGTGTATAAATCTGTAGTGAAGGTCGGCCTAGGAAAGGTTGGAGGGAGGGGGTAAAGGAGGTTTCGTGTGCGAGGGGCTTGGACTTCCAGCAAGCATGCGTGAGTGTGTTAGAATGGAGACAAGTGGTTTATTAAGGACTTATGTGCTGTTGGATTGTGAGCAGGGAAATGTGCTCTAATGAACAGTGTCTAATTTCTATTATATAGAAAGTGCTACAATTTAGAGACCACTATACATAAATGATTCCAAATAAGTAATTACAGTACTGTATTCACCATTTATTGAAAAAGCCCAAGTCTGGCAAACTTTTTTCCAGAGGCTATGCCCTAATTCTGGATAATTTCTGGACAAATTCTTTTGCATGCCCATTGGAATTTTGAGCAGCAAAATTATTTTTAGTATTTTTAATTTAACATGCATAATATATACAGTATGTACATAATAAATAATACAAACATATAATTATTATTGAAAGAGTTAGGGGTAAAAGCATAAATACAACAGACCTAATGATAAAGAATAATTTCTCAATTCTCATATTTATTTATTTTTTATTTGGACATGATACATAGTTGTACAAAGAAATATATTGATTTGGTGTACATGCCAAAAGCCCCTTGTATGCAGAACATTATGGGCAGGCTTAAAATTAACTTAAGATTAACTAAGCAATGATATATTCAGTGGTAAAAATTACAGTAAACAAATTAAAACATGAAGTACAAATGAGTATTTCAAATAAGAAGCATTAAAGTTGTACAAATTTGTAGCATAACAATGTATAATATAAACGAATCAGATCAAGTAAAATCAATGATTTGCAGTGCAGAAACAGGTCATATGGTCATTATAAAATCCTGTAATATTATTATTTTACTTCATCTGCTTACTGCACTGTAATTGTATATTAAAGCCATTATAGTACTTGTATCAATAACTGGACATTAAATGTTCATGTAAAACCTTGCATTAGAACTACACAACCCTATGTATCTGTGTATGTATCTGAGTATGGAAGAAGTGAATGTTTTCAGATATTTGGGAGTCGACTTGTCAGCGGATGGATTTATGAAGGATGAGGTTAATCATAAAAGTGATGAAGGAAAAAAGGCGAGTGGTGTGTTGAGGTATATGTGGAGACAAAAAACATTATCTATGGAAGCAAAGAAGGGAATGTATGAAAGTATAGCAGTACCAACACTCTTATATGGGTGTGAAGCTTGGGTTGTGAATGCAGCAGCGAGGAGGTGGTTGGAGGCAGTGGAGATGTCCTGTCTAAGGGCAATGTGTGGTGTAAATATTATGCAGAAAATTCGGAATATGGAAATTAGGAGAAGGTGTGGAGTTAATAAAAGTATTAGTCAGAGATCTGAAGAGGGGTTGTTGAAGCAGTTTGGTCATTTAGAGAGAATGAATCACAGTAGAATGACATGGAGAGTGTATAAATCTGTAGGGGAAGGAAGGCGGGGTAGGGGGTCATCCTCAAAAAGGTGGGAGGGAGGGGGTAAAGGAGGTTTTGTGGACGAAGGGCTTGGACTTCCAGAAAGCGTGCGTGAGCGTGTTAGATAGGAGTGAATGGAGACGAATGGTATTTGGGACCTGACGAGCTGTTGGAGTGTGAGCAGGGTAATATTTAGAGAAGGGATTCAGGGAAACTGGTTATTTTTATATAGCCAGATTTGAGTGCTGGAAATGGGAAGTACAATGCCTGCACTTTAAAGGAAGGGTTTGGGATATTGGCAGTTTGGAGGGATATGTTGTGTATCTTCATACGTACATGCTTCTAAACTGTTGTGTTCTAAGCACCTCTGCAAAAACAGTGATTATGTGTGAGTGAGATGAAAGTGTTGAATGATGATGAAAGTATTTTCTTTTTGGGGATTTTCTTTCTTTTTGGGTCACCCTGCCTCGGTGGGAGACGGCCGACTTGTTAAAAAAAAAATATATATATATATGTATATATATTTTTAAAATTCAGTTAAAGAAGACCACATTATTATTTTTCCAAGAAACTCATGAATAGTCATACCTGCCGACAAGCCGGAACCACGGGAAACGGTCATAGAATGGGTCTCCCCCAGTGAGGCTTTCAATGTTGTAGTCTGGGGAAGTGGGAGACAGCTCAGCTTCATTGTGGTACATCTCTCTCATCAACTCCAACCGCTGTCTGTTTCACATAAAACGTAACCCATAAATATACGGCCGGAGAACTGGTATGGTGGTACAGACGGTATGCAGTTCAAAGGCACAAATGCACAGCTGAAGACATTTAAATGTTTTCAACTGTGTATATGTCTTTATCTGCTAGCTATACATGTACATGTCCAAAACATACTACATTAATATAGCAATAAAAGCAGTAATTCAAAGCAAGATTTGCAATTACAGTATAAATGTTACTGATCTATATAGCATTTGTAAAGCTCTCTAATGACTTATATACTGAGTTTTCTTTCAGTATCACTGTATTATAGCAAACTGTAATAAGAAAGGGGGAAGGTAAGCTTTAGTTATCTGATTATTGCAGCACCATTAATCTGTTCAGTGGTTATGTTGAATATAAGCTTACATGAATATATGTACATCTTTTAAGGAAGGTGCCTGCCTTGATGCTAGCCAAGGACTCCTAATTTAAGAAATTGGAGTTACCCTCCCCTTCCTCAAATTAAACCTGATTACCTCCTATTTCTTTGGTGCTGTATGACCCCTATTTCTTTAGCGCTTCCCCATATCATAATAATAATAATAATAATAATAATAATAATAATAATAATTGGAACACATGCCTTCATGCTTGAATGTTGCAAGAGGATTTCGAACTCAGTTATGACTGTTAATCTAATCTGTCATGTTACTGCAAATTCAATTATTACTCATAACATAGAATAACAAAACATCACAACCAACAAAGAAATGTACACTTGCTCAGTAGTAGAGTGCAATATTTAAGTTTGCTAAGAAATTTTTGAGTAAACACAAATTTATGGATAAACGTACACAGATTTTGGAGAAATTACGCAATTTGATTATGCAGTACAGAACAAGGATAATATTTTATGAAAAGTTATAGAGAATTTATTATTAACACTATGCTACTCTCTTTCTTTTTGGCAAAATTTCTGCACAGCACTTCATGAAATAAGGAAGAGAAATAACAATATAAATATGAAACTCAGTAATGGTATTCACAACACAGTACTGTACTCTGCTATCTTCAAAACTTCCACTCGGTGTAATTTTTACAATCTTGTAAAAGTAGAGATAAAAAGTGAAAAAGATTTAATTAGAAGTGATGCAATCTTTTGTCTGTTGTTTTAATGGAAATTGGTGCCATGTTGCATTTTTTCTTTACTTAATTAACATCATCAGATATATTTGCTCTAAAAATATAGAGCTATATCAGAATCATAATAATAAACTTGCAAAATTAAATTTGCAAAAATGTAATAAACTTAAGAGGATTATAAGCAGCATTCAGCTTGTAATAAAATAAAACAAAAAAATAAATACCTGAATAAAGCACCGTGACTGTACTCTTTCAATCAGTGTGGAGAGTCCAGCTCGAGCAACCTTAAGACACTGTAACTACAGTATTTAACAGCATATCATGAAAGAAAAAGAAGTAACTGTACAGTTAAGAGTGGTGCAAGTCATGTGATCCACCCCATTCTAATTCTTGGTTTAGAGAGCATGCATGAACATCCACAACCATGCTTCTGAAAGTCTCAGGACCTGGGTCTTAGAATCAACACTAACATGCGGGAGTTCTGGAGCCTGGAAGGCAGCAGCTGGGACAGGGAGAGTCTGGCCTGGTTACACGCTGGTATGCAGGTTTGCACTTCCTCATCTGTCTGAGGCTCCGTTGGTGGGGAAGGCAACGGAGAATATGGGCTCACGTCAGAGTTGTAGATTTGACGCATCAACTCCAAACGATGTCTACAATGCATGGCAACAAAGCACAGTTTAGTTTTGGACTGTAAGGATGTCTAATAGGAGCTTTATGAAGCTCCACTTATTTATATTTATGACATCCTGACAAACCGTTTTCAGTCCTTATTCTATTCAGCACTCTGCCAGAATTGTAGACAAAGTTTGGGACTGAGATATTTGACACTTGAGGAAATTTTTAACTTACTTACCGTTAGCTGTGCATGCTCTCTGTTCTATCACAACTACAGCTATCAAATGTCAATATTACTTACCAATCTGGTAAAGATATTAATAAAAAATACACTCCAACAAGCAAATTGATGAACAAACTTTGTCTACAATGTTTGGGGATCTCAGTTTCTTTTCTCATCATTTAGCATCTGATATGCCAAATGATAATTATCTTTTATTAAATACAGTAACCATAAACAAACAGATAATCATTAGCACTATTTTCAAAATCACAAAAGATAATTACTGTAGCATTAAAAATATTACAGTATACTAATATACTATGAATACAGAGGGATATGGAAAGTTAGTCAGATAAACTTACAATGATACGCAGTAAAGATCCTAGAAGACCAACCAACACAGTTAAGCAGAACACAGAAGAACAACAACTGTTCAAATAATAAACCTTGACAAAAGCAACACAAAACAGGTGAATATATAGTAAACAACAGACATCAAGAACCCAATTACAGCAAATTAAAATTACATCACAAGAATAAAGATAAAAGAAAAGAAAAATATATGCAGGAGTAGCTAATAAGAGAAACACACCTCAATTTTTCTAATGTCCAGTAATGAGTGGCACCGTTCTTTGTGTCTTGAACCTCAACTGCAACAATAGTCCTAGGAATAGGGCGGTCGTCCTCATCTTCCTCCTCCTCTTCTTCCATTAGAGGTAAAAAATCCGGAGGTAGAGGTGAGTACAATGTGTCTGTCAACAGTGTGAACTGGAACTGAACCTGGAAAACATGGGTTAAACAGAGAAATTTTAATATGTGAAAAGTATACTGCCTGGCAGCAGACTTGCAAAGATACATGATATAATTACTTCTACCTTATTGGCCACCGAGATAGGGAGACCCCCCAAAAAAAAGGAAACAATTACCATCATTCATTCAAACTGATGTCTTGCAAGAACCATGTTGACATCACAATTCAGATAACCAATAACTCCTCTTCCCACCTCACCTTCCTCCTATATTCACACCTCTTCGACTCCCTCATCCTTGCCTGTACTCTCTCTAGCACACTTTTCTCCCAATAGTTACACATATCTTACACTATCTCCTCCTTCAGTTTACTAACTTTCACTTCACTCTTACTCACTAATGACATTATCCTTGTACCCTATTCAAAAAATTAATTTTCAAAAAATTTTTTCTTTGTGTAATAAACAATGTGTAGTTTACGCATAGTAAAATATTGTTAAGCATAAAGAGAGGCACTAGCATGCATAAGCATTTCAGGCAAAAGCATAAGCTAACACTAAATAATGATTTGATGTATTTATCGCCCCTTGAAAAACATGCACATCCTGAAGGCTAATAATACATAGTTTAACAAGTGGTGTCATATGCCCTATATCATATCTTGTGTACTGATTTATCCTCATGACCTGTAAATATGTATTAGTCTATTACCCAACCTTTTTCTATGCACAGTTCCATTAGAGGCCCCTATAGCAAAGCAGATCATACCAATGATAGGATTTCACAAACATTCATTGTGAATGTTTCAGAACTGTCTTTGATGTATATATCTATATACACTCTTGCCCTGTCTTACTTAATAGTGTTTTCATGTGATGTCATCAATTTCTGGGTCAGCCATGTTGGTTACAGCTGATAAAATGTATTTTTAGAAGTGCAAAGTTTTTACAAATTATTCTTGATAATTTAGTTAGTTAATTTGTTTTCAACACAAAAGCAATATGGTCTATTGTAGAGTTACTGGTCATCATAATAGGCCCAATCATGAGTCACATTTACAGTACTGAAGACTCTTTTAAAGTGATAAAAAAAAAAAACCAAGGTGAGGTTTGTTTCAAGCTATCACAGGAGAGAAGACAAGTAAAGTTGTCACGTCTGAAATAAAACGCTGAAGGAAATTTTTGAAAAAATACGAATGTGTTCAGTATGTTTTGTACCAGGTAAAACCTGTACATTTTAGTGCATTAAATATTAGTGACCTGCCATACAGGTACGATGTGCCGCTAATATACACCCATCTTTCTGTGAAACAATTCATGGCTGTAGCGGCTATTCACTTTCTCTGAGAGTGAAGTACCTACAATTTTTTTTTTGCAGTAATAACTGAAAGCAGTAAACTGTATGCTTTACCATCATGCATTCATGAATAATTGGAGGCAGCGAGTTATATGCAGAGAGATTAAGAGACAGAGAAGCTTAGATATTTTTCAGTTTGACAATTACAGAGCATGAATGATCACATAGCACCAGAGGCACTTTACAAATGCTTACCTTCTTTTTCAGCTCAACTGATATAGCATTGGCTTCTTTAAGGAAGATAGCATTTCCCCACAGATCATCTCGAAGCGAAGTGAACTGATGGTACTTCCACTTGCGGAATGCCCAGGAAGCCAAGGCATACTCCCGTTCCGTCCAGTTGCACTCTGCGTCAAACAAGGGGTTTACTGAAACACCAACACAAAGTATTAGGTAAGCCTGTCACCCATCTCCTACTGGGACCATGGAGCAACCATCAAGAGCGGAGTAACTAAGATACAAATGTTATGAAGCAAAATGGAACTAAATCATGGAACCAAAGTATGTACAGTACTGTAACTGCTTATTACATTTATAAGGCATGTCAATCTGTATGCAATATATTTACTGTTACACTGTGTAAGCACAAAGCTACAACCAAAAGATGAATTTCTATTAATAATAAACTCAAAAATACTAAGTTTTAGTACTCTAAATGCTATGAATGGAAATTATCAATATAACTAATTTATGAAAATTGTAATTCACGAGGATAAAGTAATAAAATCTGAATTATAATTATTTCCATTACAAATAAGAACTAAAATGCCTCATTTTAACTTAAAGAGAACTGCTCAACCTAATATGCCAATAACCAATTCAGCTGCCAAAAACAAGGCTTTCTTAATTACATGTAAGTCAGTAATAACACAGCTTCCTGGCATCATTATAATATGAAGGGGAAGTCATAACAAATACGCTCGTCAATATACACAAATGCGTTACTGAGCATACGTTACGTTTAACAAGTATATATGGGATATGCTAAGTGCTATAGGGGGATCCATTAGCCATGACATTGGTATTAAAAAGGGGGAGGGATTCCATTAACCATCACACAATAATGATAGGAGTCCATTAGCCATGACACTATCAAAAGCCACAGGATTTTGTCTGCTTTCTAATTCGACACAACCAAAAAAAATTTTGAAGCATGTAGGTTTTCATGCAGGAATCATTCAAATAATTTTCATATACTGTAACTTAAAAAAAATAACTGGAAGCAAGCTAACACTGTTTTTGAAAATATAATGACTTATGGTGAAAGAAATATAGAGTGAACAAAGCAAATCAATTCTTGTTGAACCAATTGGAAACTAATAGTAATGTATGTCGTGCTCTTGATTAGGTTGCTATATTGGTCCTAATATGCTTCTCTGACAATATTCAGAATATGCCTTTCTTTAGATTATTAATCAAATTCTTCTAGGACTGATACAGCAAAAAAAAAAAAATAATAATAATAATAATAATAAATAATAATAATAAATAATAATAATCATAATAATAATAATAATAATAATAATAATAATAATAATAATAATAAGAATAAGAATAATAAATAAATACTAATACTAATAATAATAATATTAACAATATAAAAAAATTACACATAAACCTGTACTGTAGTTTAATTCTTGGACATACAAGAGAGGTTCAATTTACTCTATGCCTTAACATTCATTCACTCCTGGATAAATTCTACAGCTTCTCGGACAGAATACACAATATAGAACAGTGCTGCACTGACAAGTTAGTGTGAAATAATTAAGATGATGATTCAGGAATGATTATATTATATATTTACTTTCTGCAGATAAAACAAGTTCTGTATATCCTACTGCATACAGTGTGTGGAGTGTGAGCAGGGTAATATTTTGTCAAGTAATTCAGGGAAACTGGTTAGCTGGACTTGAGTCCTGGAAGTGGGAGGTACAGTGCCTGCACTATAAAGGAGGGGTTTGGGATATTTGCTGTTTGGAGTGACATCTGAACTGTCATATCTGCATGCCTCTGCAAAGACAGTGATCATGTGTGAATGATGGTGAAAGTGTTTATTTTTCTTTTCTGGATCACCCTGCCTCAGTGGGAGACAACTGATGTGTTTAAAAAAAAAAAAAAATTATATATATATATATATATATATATATATATATATATATATATATTTATATATATATATATATATATATATATATATATATATATATATATATATATATATATATATATAGGTAGTATATATATAATATATTTATAGGTAGTAGGTTGGTAGACAGCAACCACCCAGGGAGGTACTACCGTCCTGCCAAGTGAGTGTAAAACGAAAGCCTGTAATTGTTTTACATGATGGTAGGATTGCTGGTGTCTTTTGTCTGTCTCATAAATATGCAAGATTACAGGTACGTCTTGCTACTTCTACTTACACTTAGGTCACACTACACATACATGTACACGTTTATTTATACACACTCATCTGAGTTTTCTTTGATTTTATCTTAATAGTTCTTGGTCTTATTACTTTTCCTTTTATATCCATGAGGAAGTGGAATAAGAATCTTTCCTCCGTAAGCCATGCGTGTTGTAAAAGTCAACTAAAATGCCGGGAACAATGGGCTAGTAACCCCTTTTCCTGTAAAGATTACTAAAAAGAATAAGAAGAAGAAAATTGTCAAAGTGGGAAGTCTGAATGTGCGTGGATGTTGTGCAGATGATAAGAAAGAGATGATTGTGGATGTTATGAATGAGAAGAAACTGGATGTCCTGGCTTTAAGTGAAACAAAGCTGAAGGGGGTGGGAGAGTTTCAATGGAGAGGAATAAATGGGATTAGGTCAGGGGTTTCAAATAGAGTTAGAGCTAAAGAAGGAGTAGCAATAATGTTGAAGGATAAGCTATGGCAGGAAAAGAGGGACTACAAATGCATAAATTCAAGGATTATGTGGAGTAAAATAAAGATTGGATGTGAAAAGTGGGTTATAGTAAGCGTGTATGCACCTGGAGAAGAAAGAAGTGTAGAGGAGAGAGAGAGATTCTGGGAAATGTTGAGTGAATGCGTGGGGAGTTTTGAATCAAGTGTGAGAGTAATGGTGGTTGGGGATTTCAATGCTAAAGTGGGTAAAAATGTTATGGAGGGAGTAGTAGGTAAATTTGGGGTGCCAGGGGTAAATGTAAATGGGGAGCCTTTAATTGAGCTATGTGTAGAAAGAAATTTGGTAATAAGTAATACATATTTTATGAAAAAGAGGATAAATAAATATACAAGGTATGATGTAGCATGTAATGAAAGTAGTTTGTTAGATTATGTATTGGTGGATAAAAGGTTGATGGGTAGGCTCCAGGATGTACATGTTTATAGAGGGGCAACTGATATGTCAGATCATTATTTAGTTGTAGCTACATTTAGAGTAAGAGGTAGATGGGAAAAGAGGAAGGTGGCAACAACAAGTAAGAGGGAGGTGAAAGTGTATAAACTAAGGGAGGAGGAAGTTCAGGCGAGATATAAGCGACTATTGGCAGAAAGGTGGACTAGTGCAAAGATGAGTAGTGGGGGGGTTGAAGAGGGTTGGAATAGTTTTAAAAATGCAGTATTAGAATGTGGGGCAGAAGTTTGTGGTTATAGGAGGGTGGGGGCAGGAGGAAAGAGGAGTGATTGGTGGAATGATGAAGTAAAGGGTGTGATAAAAGAGAAAAAGGTAGCTTACAAGAGGTTTTTACAAAGCAGAAGTGTTATAAGAAGAGCAGAGTATATGGAGAGTAAAAGAAAGGTGAAGAGAGTGGTGAGAGAGTGCAAAAGGAGAGCAGATGAAAGAGTGGGAGAGGCACTGTCAAGAAATTTTAATGAAAATAAGAAAAAATTTTGGAGTGAGTTAAACAAGTTAAGAAAGCCTAGGGAAAGTATGGATTTGTCCATTAAAAACAGAGTAGGGGAGTTAGTAGATGGGGAGAGGGAGGTATTAGGTAGATGGCGAGAATATTTTGAGGAACTTTTAAATGTTGAGGAAGAAAGGGAGGCGGTAATTTCATGCACTGGCCAGGGAGGTATACCATCTTTTAGGAGTGAAGAAGAGCGAAATGTAAGTGTGGTGGAGGTACGTGAGGCATTACGTAGAATGAAAGGGGGTAAAGCAGCTGGAACTGATGGGATCATGACAGAAATGTTAAAAGCAGGGGGGGATATAGTGTTGGAGTGGTTGGTACTTTTGTTTAATAAATGTATGAAAGAGGGGAAGGTACCTAGGGATTGGCGGAGAGCATGTATAGTCCCTTTATATAAAGGGAAAGGGGACAAAAGAGATTGTAAAAATTATAGAGGAATAAGTTTACTGAGTATACCAGGAAAAGTATATGGTAGAGTTATAATTGAAAGAATTAGAGGTAAGACAGAATGTAGAATTGCAGATGAGCAAGGAGGCTTCAGAGTGGGTAGGGGATGTGTAGATCAAGTGTTTACATTGAAGCATATATGTGAACAGTATTTAGATAAAGGTAGGGAAGTTTTTATTTCATTTATGGATTTAGAAAAGGCATATGATAGAGTGGATAGAGCAGCAATGTGGCAGATGTTGCAAGTTTATGGAATAGGTGGTAAGTTACTAAATGCTGTAAAGAGCTTTTATGAGGATAGTGAGGCTCAGGTTAGGGTGTGTAGAAGAGAGGGAGAATACTTCCCGGTAAAAGTAGGTCTTAGACAGGGATGTGTAATGTCACCATGGTTGTTTAATATATTTATAGATGGGGTTGTAAAAGAAGTAAATGCTAGGGTGTTCGGGAGAGGGGTGGGATTAAATTATGGGGAATCAAATTCAAAATGGGAATTGACACAGTTACTTTTTGCAGATGATACTGTGCTTATGGGAGATTCTAAAGAAAAATTGCAAAGGTTAGTGGATGAGTTTGAGAATGTGTGTAAAGGTAGAAAGTTGAAAGTGAACATAGAAAAGAGTAAGGTGATGAGGGTATCAAATGATTTAGATAAAGAAAAATTGGATATCAAATTGGGGAGGAGGAGTATGGAAGAAGTGAATGTTTTCAGATACTTGGGAGTTGACGTGTCGGCGGATGGATTTATGAAGGATGAGGTTAATCATAGAATTGATGAGGGAAAAAAGGTGAGTGGTGCGTTGAGGTATATGTGGAGTCAAAAAACGTTATCTATGGAGGCAAAGAAGGGAATGTATGAAAGTATAGTAGTACCAACACTCTTATATGGATGTGAAGCTTGGGTGGTAAATGCAGCAGCGAGGAGACGGTTGGAGGCAGTGGAGATGTCATGTTTAAGGGCAATGTGTGGTGTAAATATTATGCAGAAAATTCGGAGTGTGGAAATTAGGAGAAGGTGTGGAGTTAATAAAAGCATTAGTCAGAGGGCAGAAGAGGGGTTGTTGAGGTGGTTTGGTCATTTAGAGAGAATGGATCAAAGTAGAATGACATGGAAAGCATATAAATCTATAGGGGAAGGAAAGAGGGGTAGGGGTCGTCCTCGAAAGGGTTGGAAAGAGGGGGTAAAGGAGGTTTTGTGGGCGAGGGGCTTGGACTTCCAGCAAGCGTGCATGAGCGTGTTAGATAGGAGTGAATGGAGACGAATGATACTTGGGACCTGACGATCTGTTGGAGTGTGAGCAGGGTAATATTTAGTGAAGGGATTCAGGGAAACCGGTTATTTTCATATAGTCGGACTTGAGTCCTGGAAATGGGAAGTACAATGCTTGCACTTTAAAGGAGGGGTTTGGGATATTGGCAGTTTGGAGGGATATGTTGTGTATCTTTATACGTATATGCTTCTAAACTGTTGTATTCTGAGCACCTCTGCGAAAGCAGTGATAATGTGTGAGTGTGGTGAAAGTGTTGAATGATGATGAAAGTATTTTCTTTTTGGGGATTTTCTTTCTTTTTTTTGGATCACCCTGCCTTGGTGGGAGACGGCCGACTTGTTAAAAAAATAAAAAAAAAAAAAAAAAAAAAAAAAAATAAATATATATATATATATATATATATATAATGTATATATATATATATAATATATATATATGCAATAAGATCACAGTAAACAGGTGATTTCAGAATATGCAAAACAACCACTCTGAAAGAATAGAGAAATTCCAAGCGCTTTCGTGACCACTCACATTATCATAGTTCCTTGATAATGTGAGTGGTCACGAAAGCGCTTGGAATTTCTCTATTCTTTCAGAGTGGTTGTTTTGCATGTATATGTATATATGTGTATATATATATATGTATATATATATATATATATATATATATATATATATATATATATATATATATATATATATATATATATATATATATATATATATATATATATATTTTCAACAAGTCGGCCGTCTCCCACCGAGGCAGGGTGACCCAAAAGAAAGAAAGAAAATCCCCAAAAAGAAAATACTTTCATCATCATTCAACACTTTCACCACACTCGCACATTATCACCGTTTTTGCAAAGGTGCTCAGAATACAACAGTCTAGAAGCATACATATAAAAATACACAACATATCCCTCCAAACTGCCAATATCCCAAACCCCTCCTTTAAAGTGCAGGCATTGTACTTCCCATTTCCAGGACTCAAGTCCGACTATATGAAAATAACAGGTTTCCCTGAATCATCCCTTCACTAAATATTACCCTGCTCACACTCCAACAGATCGTCAGGTCCCAAGTACCATTCATCTCCATTCACTCCTATCTAACACGCTCACGCACGCTTGCTGGAAGTCCAAGCCCCTCGCCCACAAAACCTCCTTTACCCCCTCTCTCCAACCCTTTCGAGGACGACCCCTACCCCGCCTTCCTTCCCCTATAGATTTATATGCTTTCCATGTCATTCTACTTTGATCCATTCTCTCTAAATGACCAAACCACCTCAACAAACCCTCTTCTGCCCTCTGACTAATACTTTTATTAACTCCACACCTTCTCCTAATTTCCAAACTCCGAATTTTCTGCATAATATTTACACCACACATTGCCCTTAAACAGGACATCTCCACTGCCTCCAAACGTCTCCTCGCTGCTGCATTTACCACCCAAGCTTCACACCCATATAAAAGTGTTGGCACTACTATACTTTCATACATTCCCTTCTTTGCCTCCATAGATAACGTTTTTTGACTCCACATATACCTCAACGCACCACTCACCTTTTTTCCCTCATCAATTCTATGATTAACCTCATCCTTCATAAATCCATCCGCCGACACGTCAACTCCCAAGTATCTGAAAACATTCACTTCTTCCATACTCCTCCTCTCCAATTTGATATCCAATTTTTCTTTATCTAAATCATTTGACACCCACATCACCTTACTCTTTTCTATGTTCACTTTCAGCTTTCTACCTTTACACACATTCCCAAACTCATCCACTAACCTTTGCAATTTTTCTTTAGAATCTCCCATAAGCACAGTATCATCAGCAAAAAGTAACTGTGTCAATTCCCATTTTGAATTTGATTCCCCATAATTTAATCCCACCCCTCTCCCGAACACCCTAGCATTTACTTCCTTTACAACCCCATCTATAAATATATTAAACAACCATGGTGACATTACACATCCCTGTCTAAGACCTACTTTTACCGGGAAATAGTCTCCCTCTCTTCTACACACCCTAACCTGAGCTTCACTATCCTCATAAAAACTCTTTACAGCATTTAATAACTTACCACCTATTCCATATACTTGCAACATCTGCCACATTGCTCCTCTATCCACTCTATCATATGCCTTTTCTAAATCCATAAATGCAATAAAAACTTCCCTACCTTTATCTAAATACTGTTCACATATATGCTTCAATGTAAACACTTGATCTACACATCCCCTACCCACTCTGAAACCTCCTTGCTCATCTGCAATCCTACATTCTGTCTTACCTCTAATTCTTTCAATTATAACCCTACCGTACACTTTTCCTGGTATACTCAGTAAGCTTATTCCTCTATAATTTTTACAGTCTCTTTTGTCCCCTTTCCCTTTATATAAAGGGACTATACATGCTCTCTGCCAATCCCTAGGTACCTTCCCCTCTTTCATACATTTATTGAACAAAAGTACCAACCACTCCAACACTATATCCCCCCCTGCTTTTAACATTTCTGTCATAATCCCATCAGTTCCAGCTGCTTTACCCCCTTTCATTTTACGTAATGCCTCACGTACCTCCCCCACACTTACATTCTGCTCTTCTTCACTCCTAAAATATATTCTCGCCATCTACCTAATACCTCCATCTCCCCATCTACTAACTCCCCTACTCTGTTTTTAACTGACAAATCCATATTTTCCCTTGGCTTTCTTAACTTGTTTAACTCACTCCAAAATTTTTTCTTATTTTCATTAAAATTTCTTGACAGTGCCTCTCCCACTCTATCATCTGCTCTCCTTTTGCACTCTCTCACCACTCTCTTTACCTTTCTTTTACTCTCCATATATTCTGCTCTTCTTATAACACTTCTGCTTTGTAAAAACCTCTCATAAGCTACCTTTTTCTCTTTAATCACACCCTTTACTTCATCATTCCACCAATCACTCCTCTTTTCTCCTGCACCCACCCTCCTATAACCACAAACTTCTGCCCCACATTCTAATACTGCATTTTTAAAACTATTCCAACCCTCTTCAACCCCCCCCATTACTCATCTTTGCACTATCCCACCTTTCTGCCAATAGTCGCTTATATCTCACCCGAACTTCCTCCTCCCTTAGTTTATACACTTTCACCTCCCTCTTACTTGTTGTTGCCACCTTCCTCTTTTCCCATCTACCTCTTACTCTAACTGTAGCTACAACTAAATAATGATCCGATATATCAGTTGCCCCTCTATAAACATGTACATCCTGGAGCCTACCCATCAACCTTTTATCCACCAATACATAATCTAATAAACTACTTTCATTACGTGCTACATCATACCTTGTATATTTATTTATCCTCTTTTTCATAAAATATGTATTACTTATTATCAAATTTCTTTCTACACATAGCTCAATTAAAGGCTCCCCATTTACATTTACCCCTGGCACCCCAAATTTACCTACTACTCCCTCCATAACATTTTTACCCACTTTAGCATTGAAATCCCCAACCACCATTACTCTCACACTTGATTCAAAACTCCCCACGCATTCACTCAACATTTCCCAAAATCTCTCTCTCTCCTCTACACTTCTCTTTTCTCCAGGTGCATACACGCTTATTATAACCCACTTTTCACATCCAATCTTTATTTTACTCCACATAATCCTTGAATTTATACATTTATAGTCCCTCTTTTCCTGCCATAGCTTATCCTTCAACATTATTGCTACTCCTTCTTTAGCTCTAACTCTATTTGAAACCCCTGACCTAATCCCATTTATTCCTCTCCACTGAAACTCTCCCACCCCCTTCAGCTTTGTTTCACTTAAAGCCAGGACATCCAGCTTCTTCTCATTCATAACATCCACAATCATCTCTTTCTTATCATCTGCACAACATCCACGCACATTCAGACTTCCCACTTTGACAATTTTCTTCTTCTTATTCTTTTTAGTAATCTTTACAGGAAAAGGGGTTACTAGCCCATTGTTCCCGGCATTTTAGTTGACTTTTACAACACGCATGGCTTACGGAGGAAAGATTCTTATTCCACTTCCCCATGGATATAAAAGGAAAATTAATAAGACCAAGAACTATTAAGATAAAATCAAAGAAAACTCAGATGAGTGTGTATAAATAAACGTGTACATGTATGTGTAGTGTGACCTAAGTGTAAGTAGAAGTAGCAAGACGTACCTGTAATCTTGCATATTTATGAGACAGACAAAAGACATCAGCAATCCTACCATCATGTAAAACAATCACAGGCTTTCGTTTTACACTCACTTGGCAGGACGGTAGTACCTCCCTGGGTGGATGCTGTCTACCAACCTATATATATATAGTGTTTTTTATGCTGAGTTGGTCAATCAAGCTGCACTGCTCT
Organism: Cherax quadricarinatus; assembly: GCF_038502225.1. Taxonomy (NCBI): domain Eukaryota; kingdom Metazoa; phylum Arthropoda; class Malacostraca; order Decapoda; family Parastacidae; genus Cherax; species Cherax quadricarinatus. The sequence goes on along the minus strand of NC_091298.1, from coordinate 3,207,387 downwards.
AAAAATGCATATTTTCTAAAAATTTATCCTATGCACTGGTAGATATAGCTTTGAGAATAAACAAGGCACATGCTGATAAATTTTTAATGTTGCACCAAAACTAACTTGGCAACCTCACCTAAGTTTGTTAAAATTAATGTAATATAATTTAGTTAGCATATGAGAAGTTAGCATATGAGAAGTTTTTACAAAGTAGAAGTGATGCAAGGAGGGAAGAGTATATGGAGAAAAAGGGAGAGGTTAAGAGAGTGGTGAAGCAATGTAAAAAGAGAGCAAATGAGAGAGTGGGTGAGATGTTATCAACAAATTTTGTTGAAAATAAGAAAAAGTTTTGGAGTGAGATTAACAAGTTAAGAAAGCCTAGAGAACAAATTGATTTGTCAGTTAAAAATAGGAGAGGAGAGTTATTAAATGGAGAGTTAGAGGTATTGGGAAGATGGAAGGAATATTTTGAGGAATTGTTAAATGTTGATGAAGATAGGGAAGCTGTGATTTCGTGTATAGGGCAAGGAGGAATAACATCTTGTAGGAGTGAGGAAGAGCCAGTTGTGAGTGTGGGGGAAGTTCGTGAGGCAGTAGGTAAAATGAAAGGGGGTAAGGCAGCCGGGATTGATGGGATAAAGATAGAAATGTTAAAAGCAGGTGGGGATATAGTTTTGGAGTGGTTGGTGCAATTATTTAATAAATGTATGGAAGAGGGTAAGGTACCTAGGGATTGGCAGAGAGCATGCATAGTTCCTTTGTATAAAGGCAAAGGGGATAAAAGAGAGTGCAAAAATTATAGGGGGATAAGTCTGTTGAGTGTACCTGGTAAAGTGTATGGTAGAGTTATAATTGAAAGAATTAAGAGTAAGACGGAGAATAGGATAGCAGATGAACAAGGAGGCTTTAGGAAAGGTAGGGGGTGTGTGGACCAGGTGTTTACAGTGAAACATATAAGTGAACAGTATTTAGATAAGGCTAAAGAGGTCTTTGTGGCATTTATGGATTTGGAAAAGGCGTATGACAGGGTGGATAGGGGGGCAATGTGGCAGATGTTGCAAGTGTATGGTGTAGGAGGTAGGTTACTGAAAGCAGTGAAGAGTTTTTACGAGGATAGTGAGGCTCAAGTTAGAGTATGTAGGAAAGAGGGAAATTTTTTCCCAGTAAAAGTAGGCCTTAGACAAGGATGTGTGATGTCACCGTGGTTGTTTAATATATTTATAGATGGGGTTGTAAGAGAAGTAAATGCGAGGGTCTTGGCAAGAGGCGTGGAGTTAAAAGATAAAGAATCACACACAAAGTGGGAGTTGTCACAGCTGCTCTTTGCTGATGACACTGTGCTCTTGGGAGATTCTGAAGAGAAGTTGCAGAGATTGGTGGATGAATTTGGTAGGGTGTGCAAAAGAAGAAAATTAAAGGTGAATACAGGAAAGAGTAAGGTTATGAGGATAACAAAAAGATTAGGTGATGAAAGATTGAATATCAGATTGGAGGGAGAGAGTATGGAGGAGGTGAACGTATTCAGATATTTGGGAGTGGACGTGTCAGCGGATGGGTCTATGAAAGATGAGGTGAATCATAGAATTGATGAGGGAAAAAGAGTGAGTGGTGCACTTAGGAGTCTGTGGAGACAAAGAACTTTGTCCTTGGAGGCAAAGAGGGGAATGTATGAGAGTATAGTTTTACCAACGCTCTTATATGGGTGTGAAGCGTGGGTGATGAATGTTGCAGCGAGGAGAAGGCTGGAGGCAGTGGAGATGTCATGTCTGAGGGCAATGTGTGGTGTGAATATAATGCAGAGAATTCGTAGTTTGGAAGTTAGGAGGAGGTGCGGGATTACCAAAACTGTTGTCCAGAGGGCTGAGGAAGGGTTGTTGAGGTGGTTTGGACATGTAGAGAGAATGGAGCGAAACAGAATGACTTCAAGAGTGTATCAGTCTGTAGTGGAAGGAAGGCGGGGTAGGGGTCGGCCTAGGAAGGGTTGGAGGGAGGGGGTAAAGGAGGTTTTGTGTGCGAGGGGCTTGGACTTCCAGCAGGCATGCGTGAGCGTGTTTGATAGGAGTGAATGGAGACAAATGGTTTTTAATACTTGACGTGCTGTTGGAGTGTGAGCAAAGTAACATTTATGAAGGGATTCAGGGAAACCGGCAGGCCGGACTTGAGTCCTGGAGATGGGAAGTACAGTGCCTGCACTCTGAAGGAGGGGTGTTAATGTTGCAGTTTAAAAACTGTAGTGTAAAGCACCCTTCTGGCAAGACAGTGATGGAGTGAATGATGGTGAAAGTTTTTCTTTTTCGGGCCACCCTGCCTTGGTGGGAATCGGCCGGTGTGATAATAATAATAATAAAAAAATAATTTAGCCTAATCCTAGCAGGCCAATCCTAGATCAACCTAAACTTGGTTAGTATTATTTATCATCAATAAAATGTATTAATTTTGGGATGTTCAGATTGATTTTTGTGGAAATATTTTACTATTGTAGTTATACTCAGCTTGTTTGGCAAAAACAATCATTGCTTTATAAGCCAAGATTGAAAGCTCTGGCTAAAAAAGCACAACATATTTTGTCCACAATATATACAGTGTTGTTTTAAAAATAATTTGAACTGCCAGAAGAATTAATCAAGACTTAATGGGCCTCTATTAATCATTCAATGGTATGATTTTTGTATGTAAAAGAAACATTATATACTGTATAATAAATTCATTATATTAAGCAATATAGTATATAGATATCATTTATGTCCCTCTTATCCAGAATTTTGTAACTATGTGAAAAATCAGTGTGTATGCAATATACACAAACTCATTCAGTTAAGTGTCAACATAATACAAGTGTATCCCACGACATACTCTTAATATACTAAATATCAGCCAAAAATAAAATGGTTCTACTATTTGCAAATAAAAATTTTAAATGAATAAAAAATATGAAATATTTCACATCTAAATATATGTTTAAAAATTGTATTTCTAATAAGTCACTGCAGAGGCACTACATCATTAAAGGATAACTGACAAAATCAGAGACAAGGTGCAATAGCTCAACTAAACAATAAAAAACAAAAGCCAAATTGAAATACCACCATCCCTAAAACTGCCCCTTACACCATGTCTATAGAAACATGGAAACAGCTATACTTGAGTATTCTGCTAGTCACTAGTGCAAACTGCAATAAGAATTTTTATGCAACATGATCTTCAAAGGGAATCTATTGCATTGTATTTCATGAAGTGTTATACCTATATGGGTCATCCAGCACCAAGAATGGTAGAGGTTCAATCCCTCATTTGATAATTGCAACATGTCTCTGATCAGACAGGATTTTGGTGCTTGCCTCTTAGGGTATACATTTTTAGGGTTTGCATCTTCAAAATGCATGATGCAAATACCATTAACACTACATTACAATCTTGCCACTACATTATTATCTTACTCTCGTCAATGTAGGTGCTTACTTAGACTTCTTAATCGTTTAACTATTATGTTAATGTTGGAAGGCCAATTTAGGTGATATATAGGCCTGGCTACTCACAAATATTCTATCATTTCTGATATTTTGGTCAAACTGAGAATGCCTACTTTATGGAAATTTTTCAAAAATGTCCAGTGCCATCATTGGCACACCATAATGATCATCACAAGAAACATAACAAAGTTTGATTTAGTGTGCCAGTAAACTTTAGTTTCTTCTAAACTACAACATAGTGATACAAAAGAAAAATTCCTATCCTCAGAAAGGTCTGAAGAAAATTCCATTTACAATACTATACATTTTTTCTTTGTCAATCAACATAATTCTTTAATTTAAAATTCTGGCTTTGTTCCATATTCTACACATTGGAATTGATCACATCTTAGTTAACAATCAAATTCATGCTTCAGAGTATTTCTTCAACAGTAAAAACTGTCATCACTGGTAGACACAAATTTTTTGGCAGATTTCTTCAAGGCATTTTTTCCAGAGCATTAGTGGAATTTGCTTTTAGAATTATAACCAGAATTATTATCAGGCTGATATTTTCTTGAAAATCACCCTGTTATATATCCTTTCTTCTTAAAGGCAGATCTAAAAAATAATGATTTTCCTTTTAATAACCTCTATGTAGCTACAGGAATATTGGTAATTAAAATATCTACAAGGAACAGCCAATACATTTCTGTTCATACCATAATGACAAATCCAATATGATATTTCAATAGGTTTCTTTCTGGAGGCATTCAAAATTTCCAACCAGATGTTCCTCAAGTAGGAATGCCAGTACAGTACACATCTGAGGCTTTCTAAGTCCTAAACTTTTACTGTCATTTCACTACAGGCTGCAGAATATAAACATCACTCCTCAGGACCATTCAATGGATCTTTCTTCTAAGAGGTAACACTACCTGCCATCAACATTTCCAGCTTGATTAGTCCAGGCATCACTGGCTTTATTTACTATATAACAAAGACTGTTATACACATTGACAGGGCAAATGTCTACAACTATAGATGTTTAAGCAGGTGTCTATACCAACTTCTTTGGAGAAACATCATAGTACATTATAAGTAGGATTTACAAATAGTGTATAGATATGCCTGGAACACAAATCAGCAATGTGCATGTCATCCTATGTGGCAAGTATGCCCATGTCAGTCTTATTCAAACCAACTATTTATGGACATTAACACTTCTGACTATTTGCTAAACTCTTCCTGGGCAGAATCAATAAAGATCAGTTTGATATAGCTAAGTACAATCATTCTTGCATTTCACTTGGCCTCAACAACTCAACTTTTGCTACTGCTGCTCCTCTTCCTTTTACTGTTATGATGGGGGTATATAAGCCATCTGTTTTGGAGCATCTTTCAACAGACACAAAGTATATTCCAAGCAAAATGCCTACAATAGTGGTATCTGTAGTCCATTTTGAGAACTGAGCTAGTATGGCTAGCAGCAGTTCCTGTTACATTTGTGCAACACTTTCCACTGATCTTGTGATTTTTCTCATTAGCAGCAAAAACAGTGTAACTTGCCAGCTAATTTTATACTAATTTCTGACAGGATTTGATTTACTTCTAGTGCTGTAGAATTAATGATTTGCACTTTGTATCTTTATGTATACAATTTTTTTATTTATTCTATTACAATAAAGGAACAATCTCCCAGACAAATAAGTTAGTAAAAATCCTAAAACATACCTCAAAACAATTTTCCCTAGTAAGATATTAGTGCCGAACACATTTGTGAAGAATTATAAAAATATAAATGCTAAAGATATATAATTATATAAAAACTACTTATTTTGATTACAAACTGAGCAACTCAAATATCAACAGACAAATGCTTTTCAATCAATACCTGAAGAGGTGTAACTGAATACAAATACACACCTGTAACAATATTCATGCAGCCTGCATCTTTACTCTCTAGCAAATGCAAATAATAAATCCGTCATGCAGATGCTCAATTATTTGTATCAAAATGCATAAAGACAAAATAAAAACAATTTACATTATGTAGATTAAAAAATAATGTCCATAATTCAACAAAGGACAGGGTAGAGAAGAAAGTAAATGAGAAATACTTCAAGCACAGTACATAAGAGATAATATAAAGTACATTAATAATTTCATACATATCCTTGCTTTGGATATCATTAGGGTTAGCATAATGTCAAGCTACACACATACATGTAGTCACTGTTGTTATCTAGTACAAAAAAAGTCAAAATGGGCTGAGAGTGAACATGGAGGAACCCACCAAAGATATCATCTTCATGGGTGAAGTCATCAGGAGTGTAAGATGAATACATGGACATTGTCATACTCTGCTCCTCCACTTGTTTTTGTAGTGCATCAATTCTGGCCTCATAGCTCTGTAAAAATTATTATTACTATTATTATTATTATTTTTTTTAACAAACTGTCCATCTCCCACCAAAGTAGGATAACCCAAAATAGAAACACTTTCACCATCATTCACTCTAGCACTGTCTTGACAGAGGGACACAGATACAACAGTTCAGATGCCCCTCCCAACTGCTAATATCCTCACCCATCCTTCAGAGCACAGGCACTGTACTACCCACCTCCAGGACTCAAGTCTGGCTAACCAGTAAAATAAAAAACATTACATGTTAAAGCTTTAAGTTTGAACCAATGAACTCTGACAAAGGAGATGCGAGTGTGTGTCCCTGGCTATATTATATTATTAGAGCACACACACATATACATGACCCATTTATGCATCTTTTTTTAACCCTTTCAGGGTCCAAGGCCCAAATCTGGAGTCACGCACCAGTGTCCAAGATATTTCAAAAAAAAAATTTGTTATTTTTTCTTATGAAATCGTAGAGAATCTTTTTGTGAAGGTAATAAAACAAAAAGTACGAAAATTGGTGGAAAATTGACGAAATTATGCTCTCGTGAATTTTGATGTGTCAGCGATATTTACGAATCGGCGATTTTGCCGATTTTGACTCCCATTTTAGGCCAATTACATTATTCCAATCAACCAAATTCTTAGCTATTTCACTAGTATTACTTCTATTCTATCGATTGAGCACAAGAAATCGCCAAGTCAACTGTTTCAACTACAAAATAAAGTGATCGGAAATTGTTAATTTGGCCAATTTAACACAAAGTTCAAAATATTCCAATTTCAAAATAGGGTCCAGAATGAACAATGTAGGCATTCCTGGCACTAAACTAACATTTCCTCTGTTCATTAGTTATGTTTTGAGGCTTTACAAATAAATTCCATTTTGATTTTTTATTCACATAATGAATTTTTATTCACACCAAAAAATAGAAGATTTACTGTTATGCAATACTGTAATAATTGTATAAATATCATCACCATATTTGTGAATGTATATTAGACCCACCAGCTGATGTGTATTAGACGTGTGAGGTCGTTTGTTTACTCTTGAATATCGGCAAAAATTTAACATTTCCGCTACTTTGAACTCAGTTTCAAGCCATTTCCAATGCTAAAACCAATCAAAATCATCTCTATTTCTGTAATATGTCTTCCATTCTATCAAATGAGACCAAGAAATCGCAAATACAACTATAAAAAACATACGAAAAGACACTGCAAAGTTGCTGTTTTAATCGAAAAATCATGATTTCATTTTTTTTCTCTCATTATGCACAGTGTGCTGCAGGATCTGTTTTATGTGGTGCACACATACCACATAGATGTATTCTCTCATATCTAGGCCCAAATGTACCACTCACAGTTTATCAGAGTGAGCTGAGCTCATGGCGTAGATCTACGGTTTGGACCCTGAACATAAAGCCGTAGATCTATGGGACGGACCCTGAAAGGGTTAATTACACAACCATTACTTTTTAGCAAAATTAGGTATACCAATTGTATAGCTACCCAAGTTTATATAAGTAGCACTGCAGTAGACCTACAGGCCCTTAGAAGGCAGGTCCTTCTCCAATACAACCCATTTCACACATATATTTGTCTAACCTTCAAGGTATTTTAAAAACTATGCAAGGTTTTAGCTCAAGTGCTGTTTTTCCTTAACACGAAAGATATGGATGAAGTATAAAAGTAGAAGATTTATATAAACAAAGGAGATATAAATAGGGCACTGAGAGTTACAAAGAAAGAAAGAACTCAAAACAAATTATTTAAGCCAGATAAATTTAGAAAAGGCTTATGGTAGAGTGGATACGGGAGCAATGTGGCAGATGTTGCAAGTACAGTGGACCCCCGCATAACGATTACCTCCGAATGTGACCAATTATGTAAGTGTATTTATGTAAGTGCGTTTGTACGTGTATGTTTGGGGGTCTGAAATAAACTAATCTACTTCACAATATTTCTTATGGGAACAAATTCGGTCAGTACTGGCACCTGAACATACTTCTGGAGTGAAAAAATATCGTTAACCGGGGGTCCACTGTATATGGAATAGGTGGTAAGTTACTAATTGCTGTAAAGAGTTTTTATGAGGATAGTGAGGCTCAGGTTAGGGAGTGAAGGAGAGAGGAAAATTACTTACTAGTAAAAGTAGACCTTAGACAGGGATGAGTAATGTCATCATGGTTGTTTAACATGTTTATAGACAGGGTTGTAAAAGAAGTAAACGCTAGAGTGCTGGGGAGAGGGGTGGGATTAAATTATGTGGATTAAAATACAAAGTTGACACAGTTACTTTTTACTGATGATACTGTGCTTTTGGGAGATTCTGAAGAGAAATTACAAAGGTTAGGGGACGAGGGTGTGAAAAGGAAGAAAGTTGAAAGTGAACATAGATAAGAGTAAGGTGATGAGGGTATCAAGCAATTTAGGAAAAACTGGATATCAGATTGGAGGGAGTATGGAAGAAGTGATTGTGTTCAGGTATTTAGGAGTAGACTTGTTGGAGGATGGGCTTATGAAGGACAAGGTAAACCAGAGAACTGATGAAGAAAAAAGGTGGGTGGTGAACTGAGGTGTCTCTTAAGAACATTATCCATGGAGGCAAAGAAGGGAATGTATGAGTATAGCAGTACCAACACTTACATGGGTGTGAAGCATGAGTTGTAAATGTTACGGTGAGAAAGAGGCTGGAGGCAGTGGAGATGTCATGTCTAAGGGCAATGTGTGGCACAAATATTATGCAGAAAATTCATAGTGTGGAAATTAGAAGGAGGTGTATAGTAACTATAGGGGCTGGTGAGATGGTTTGGTCATTTAGAGAGGATGGAGCAAAATAGGATGACTTCGAGGGTGTATAAATCTGTAGTGGAGGGAAGGAGAGGTAGGGGTTGTCCTAGGGGAGGATAGAGGGGAGGGGGTAAAAGTGGTTTTGTGTGCAAGGGGCATGGATATATACAGTAGGCATGTGTAAGTGTGTTAGATAAGAGGGAGTGGAGACAGATAGTTTTTTGGGACTTGACAAGCTGTTGGAGTGTGAGCAGGGTAATATTTTGTGAAGGGATTCAGGGAAACTGGTTAGCTAGACTTCAGTCCTGGAGGTGGGAGGTACAATGCCCACACTTTAAAGGAAGGGTTTGAGACAGTTGCTGTTTGGAGTGACATCTAAACTGTTGTATCCGCAAAGACAGTGATTATGTGTAAATGATGGGTTAAGTATTCTTTTTTTTTTTGGGTCACCCTGCCTCGGTGGGAGATGGCCAGTGCGGTGAAATATAGATTTAAAAATATATAGGAAAACACTGGTTAGGCACTAAAGTTATTGACAAGTGGAGAAAACTGCCAAGTAGTCAATGAAACTAACAGCTTTGATAGGTTTAGCAATACGTATAACTCTAGAAATGTTTGTTTAGCAAATAAACAAAACCTTATGTTACGGCAGAAAATAATGGTAAGTAATTTCTTTATTGTGATTGCTTTGAGTTTAACTCAGCAGATATTGATGAGCATTGTTATACACTACAGTAGGCCCCTGACTTTCAATACTTTTACTTACGATGGTCCACTCTTAAAGATACTGGCACTTTGGAATTATTTTTTTTATTATTATTATTAACACATCGGCCATCTCCCACCAAGGCAGGGTAGCCCGAAAAAGAAAAACTTTCATCATCACTCACTCCATCATTGTCTTCATGATGAAAGTTTTTCGTTTTTGGGCTACCATGCCTTGGTGGGAAATGGCCGATGTGTTAATAAAGAAAAAGAAAGAAAAAAAAATCCATAGTGCCAGTATCTTTAACAGTGGATCATCGTAAGTAAAAGTATTGAAAGTCAGGGGCCTACTGTAGGGTATAACAATGCTCATCAATATCTGCTGAGTAAAACTCAAAGCAATCACAATAAAGAAAAAGTCATCCTCTAAGACAGATTAAAAAAAAAAAAGTATTGTATACTATACTAATTAGCTTAGATTTTATCTTACAGTACAAAAGCTGTTACAAATCACCTTTCTCTCCCTTTCAAATTCTTTCTGAGCCTCCTCTTTCTCTCGTTGGTACTGTTCTTCTAGTGCCACAAGCCGCTTCTGCATCTCCTCCTTCAAATCAATACCTTGCTTTTCCAAAAGCTCAATCTGAGCAAATTGCCAGTCTGCTGGCTCTCCAGAAATTGGATTGTCAGTAGGTGATTTTTCAGTAGGTGATTTTGTTTCTCGGCGCTCACGAGCTGTAAAGATTTAAGATATTTTTGTAGTATAACATCATTATTCCATAGCAGAAAACAATATGAAGTTCAACGATGAGAAATTTCAATTACTCAGATATGGTAAACACGAGGAAATTAAATCTTCATCAGAGTACAGAACAAATTCTGGCCACAAAATAGAGCGAAACACCAACATCAAAGGCCTAGGAGTGATCATGTCGGAGGATCTCACCTTCAAGGACCATAACATTGTATCAATCGCATCTGCTAGAAAAATGACAGGATGGATAATGAGAACCTTCAAAACTAGGGAGGCCAAGCCCATGATGACACTCTTCAGGTCACTTGTTTTATCTAGGCTGGAATATTGCTGCACACTAACAGCACCTTTCAAGGCAGGTGAAATTGCTGACCTAGAAAATGTACAGAGAACCTTCACGGCGTGCATAACGGAGATAAAACACCTAAATTACTGGGAGCGCTTGAGGTTCCTGAACCTGTATTCCCTGGAACGCAGGCGGGAGAGATACACGATTATATACACCTGGAAAATCCTAGAGGGACTAGTACTGAACTTGCACACGAAAATCACTCACTACGAAAGCAAAAGACTTGGCAGACGATGCAACATCCCGACAATGAAAAGCAGGGGTGTCACTAGCACGTTAAGAGACCATACAATAAGTGTCAGGGGCCAGAGACTGTTCAACTGCCTCCCAGCATACATAAGGGGGATTACCAACAGACCCCTGGCAGTCTTCAAGCTGGCACTGGACAAGCACCTAAAGTCGGTTCCTGACCAGCCGGGCTGTGGCTCGTACGTTGGTTTGCGTGCAGCCAGCAGTAACAGCCTGGTTGATCAGGCTCTGATCCACCAGGAGGCCTGGTCACAGACCGGGCCGCGGGCGCGTTGACCCCTGGAACTCTCTCCAGGTAAACTCCAGGTAAGAAGTAATTTAATAACTTTTTTGTGTGAAATGCAATATTTATTTCAGTCAAGACATGGTATCACAAATGTGCACAAACATCAGTTATCTAGCCCATACTCTTACAAACAATGTATAGAGAATGACCAACCTAGAGAAATTAATTCGTACATGTTGATATTTGCAGAGGAGAAGACAAACAGGACGAATACTCTAAAATGCTATAGGAGGACACATATTAGCTAAAGGACTGGTCCAATAAGTGGCTATCTGAGTTCAACTCTAATGAGTGCAATGTGGTGAGCAACTGCTAGTATCAGAAAAAATAGAAGCTAAGAATGGCCAGGCCACCAACACCATCAGAGGAAGCCTGCATAATCAAACTTTTGTCTGCTGTTTGCAGTGGTGGCAAATATTAGAAGAGCTATCAGGAATTTAAACAAAGAGTCCATTAGGATTTTTTCCCCAACATGCTGGCTGTCTCCCACCGAGGCAGGGTGACTCAAAAAAAGAGAAAAACACTTCCACCATCATTCAACACACAATCACTGCATATGTGAAAACGCCATTGGAGTGTGCTGCTGAAGTTGAAAATTTTAACATGTTGGAAGATGGCCAATCTTTATTATGCATATTTTATGTGAAGATTTCTACCAAGATAGGGTGACCGAAAGACATAAACTGCATTCGTTATCACTCATTCCCTAGTTTTCATTCCATAAGTGTATGTGTATCACAACTCAAATGATCCATAGAGTACATCATCCCCCACCCAACCTTCAAAGAGTAGGCAATGTACTTCCCACTTCCAGACTTTCAATATCTGCAGCCATACTGCAGAATTCAGGCACTGTACTTCATGATATTTTAATATATGGATAAAAATTATAACAGCATAAAGAAACATTTTACCTTGCTCTGGGTGATTAAATCTGAAGACATGATTCTTGCCAAGAATGACACGAGAACCAGTTTTAAGAACAGAGGGCTCCACTACTTCACGACCATTAACATAACATAGTGCTTGAGGTTTAGGGTGAATAGATACAACTCCTTCATGATTCTGAAAAATAACAAAAATTTTTATGAGCAGACATAGAAAAACACTTCACAATTCCACACTCATTACGATAAGTAATTGCTGAAATGCAATACTTGAACACATGCAAGACACTCCTGCTCTCAGTATGCTCAAACTTTTTAAAGTAATATGGATAAAAAACAATTTACCAAAATGAATCTGAAACAAACTAAAAATATATTTATTGAATTAGAAATATCATACTTTACGTGATAAACCCTATATCCAAATACTCTTGCTTCAAATTACAAATATCATCCTAACTCCAATGCTATGTTAAAGTTACTAAAGGAAGTAAATTATTTGATGAATTACTGAAGAAATATGTAGTGACTAGCGATGCCCATGCTAGTTGGATGAATCATGTTAGTCTAGCATGGCCCAGCAATTAAGCACACTGGTTTGTGAATTTTAGAACTCTCCTGCCATGGGTACCAACCCCATCCATTCTGTGATTTGAAACGTGTAGTGTTTATATAAGTTATACTGAGCAGGTTCAGCAACTGGTAACTTGGAAACATTTCTGTGAGCTAAGGTATCTTCACTAAAAATCAATAATTACAAATTTAGAAAGTTACCTCAAACTGGCAATGTTCTGGCATAATATGAGAACCACAGAGCTGAATATCCTGTGGAATGTTCGATTCTGATGAACCGACTTTAGTAAACCCATCTTTAATGTAGTAAAGAAGACACTCGGACATTGAGGGATCTTCATTAAGATTCACAAGATGAGGAGTCTGTAAGAGTAAGACAATTTATTTGAAATACCTTGAGTCTACCTTCTTAGTCTACCAATATATTTTTACTGTAATATTATCATTATTATGACACCCAATCAAAACCTATTGGAAAGTAACTGCCTTTATTACACAGCATCACAAGCCAGCACTATCCTAAACAATGCTAAAAGTCTATCAGTACTTAACTACAACATCAGGTCCTTAAGCAAACACTATGATGACCTCCTAGTACTCCTTGAATCACTAAAGACACCCTTCTCCTGCATTATTCTTACTGAGAAATGGCTTAAGCAGGACACAATAGATATCTACCCTCTACCAAGATACACAGCAATTCACAACTGCAGACCAAACCAAGTTGGGGGTGGTATTGCAATCTATTACTCTAACCAATTATCTTGTATTAGCACCACTTGCTTTAGTGATGAATATGGGGAATACATTTTTGCTAATTTTACTGTAAAAATCCTTAAGACGCCTATAACAATCGGTGCCATTTACCGGATACCTCACACAAACATCCCAAATTTCAGTGAGAAATTAAAGTCACTAATAACAAACAGACAAATGAATAAGCACCACCTTCTCTTAGCTGGAGACTTCAACATCAACCTTGGCTTACTAGATGATCAGCCTGTAACTGATTTCATCAACAATATGAACAACACACTTCTCACACCAACAATAACTAAACCAACCAGGCTCACTGAGACAAGTGCAACCATAATAGACCACATATGGACCAATATACTAGCCCCCCTTAAATCAGGGATAATCACAGATAGCACTACAGACCACTACCCTACCTTCCTCCTGACAAACATTAGTAAACCACCACTTGAATACAACAAAGTCTCATTTAGACTCCATGACGAGGCCTCAGTAAGGAAGTTCACAGCTGACCTAGAGACTGTTGACTGGCCTACAGAATCTCCAAGGCCAATGGTATTGATGACTGGACAGACATTTTTCTTAACAAATTACTTAGACTATACAACAAACATTGTCCTATAAAAACAAAACAGATCACAAACAAATGGCTTGGTTGCCCATGGCTAACCAGCACCATTCTGAAATCCATTGACAAGAAACACCAATATGAAAAGCAATATAGACAAGGCTTAATACACAAAGATACTCTTAAACACTATTCATCAGCTCTCACCAAAGTAATAAAGAAAGCCAAACAACTATACTACTCCAGTAGATTCACAGACACTAGAGGAGATATAAAAAAGACGTGGAAAACACTCTCTCAGATTCTAGGGACCCACAAACTGAGAAAAAACAATAATATTGTCCTAACTAAACCTAATGAAACACCACTACATCCAACTGACACAGCTAACAAGATAAACGACTTCTTCTCAACCATAGGATCTAATCTCGCCAGTAAAATCCCACATACCAATGCCCATGCTGGGGACTACCTAGATGGGAATTTCCCAAATTCCTTCTATCTTGCACCAACTGAGCCCGAGATTATAAAGTCACTTAAAAATAACTCGGGAAATCTGTCTCATGTCCCACCATTACTGTACAAGCGAGCGGCCCATGTACTTTCGCATGCTATTTCATTACTCTTTAACAAGTCACTAGAGACTAGCACCTTCCCGAAACTACTCAAGATGGCAAGGGTTACACCAATACATAAAGGTGGTGACCCTACAGACTTAAACAACTATAGGCCAATATCTAACTTACCATTGCTATCCAAAATCTTTGAGAAACTCGTGCACAGGAGACTGTATTCATTTATAACGGCTCAAAACATACTCAACCCCTGCCAATTTGGATTCAGGAAAAATAAAAGCACTAATGATGCAATCATAAAAATGCTAGATCTGCTTTACGCAGCATTGGAAAATAAAGAATATCCACTAGGAATTTTTATTGACCTAAGAAAAGCTTTCGACACAGTAGACCACGACATCCTACTCCACAAACTTGATCATTACGGTATAAGAGGCCATGCGCTTGCTTATTTCAAATCTTACATTATTAATAGGTATCAGTATGTCACCATTAAAGACACAGCATCAGCAACACGGCCACTTGATACTGGAGTTCTGCAGGGAAGTGTCCTTTGTCCCCTGCTCTTCCTCTTATACATCAAAGACCTTCCAAACGTGACGACTTATGTCATCTCTCACCCTAATCTTGCCACCCTCAACACCACTGTGAATGAGGAGCTGATCAAAATATCGACTTGGATGACAGCCAATAAACTTACGCTTAACACTGACAAAACCTACTAAATTATGTTTGGTAGCAGAGCAGGAGATGCACAAATTAACATTAAGATTGACAACACTCTAATTACCAGACATAATGGGGGCAAATTCCTAGGCTTATACCTTGACAACAACCTGAATTTCAGCACCCATATCCAGGATATAACCAAAAAAGTATCCAAAACGGTTGGGATCCTCTCCAAGATATGATACTACTTGCCGCAAAATGCCCTTCTCACACTATACCACTCACTTATTTATCCATAGCTCACCTATGCTATTTGTGCTTGGGGATCAACTGCAGCAACACACCTAAAGCCAATGATAACCCAACAAAAAGCTGCAGTAAGAATAATCACTAAATCCCATCCCTGGCAACACCCCCCCTCACTCTTCATAGACCTTAACTTACTCCCTGTTCAGTACATCCACACTTACTACTGTGCAATCTACATCTACAGGGCCTTAAACTCTAATATCAACCTTGACCTAAAACGCTTTCTTGTTAATTGTGACAGAACCCACAGGCATAACACCAGAAACAAACATCTCTAAGACATTCCCCGTGTCCGACTAAACCTTTACAAAAATTCAATGTATGTCAAAGGCCCTAAAATCTGGAATACCCTACCTGAGAACTCTAGAACTGCAGACACATTCATCACCTTCAAAACTACCATTAGAAAACATCTTATCTCCCTGATACACCCTGTCAACTAACTACACGAATACCACCTGGTGGTTCACACTTACACTCACTGACTCATTTGACCATAAACAGAAATATTAATCTCAATATTAAAATAATGAATCCTGTGATACTCCAATACTGAAACTATGTACTGTGCCAAAACAAAAGCATTTACATTGCTAAACTCACAAACTAGTATTTAGTCACTTAGCCATAATACCAACTTACCTCATAATTTGTAATATTTTACAATTAAGAATAAAACTAAGTCTGCCCGAAATGCCTAGCCATGCTAAGCGTTCTAGTGGTACACTCTGTAATCACTATTTTACTACATGTAAACCACACAATAACCAAATTTCTGTAAACTCAGCATTGTAATCCTTATAGAGAATAAACTTTGAATTTGAATTTGTATAAGATGTTATACCTCCCTGGGCAGTGCATGAAATCACCGACTCCCTCTCTTCACCATCTTCTAATAGTTCCTCAAAATATTCCCTCCATCTTCCCAGTACCTCCAACTCCCCAACTAATAGCTCTCCTCTTATGCATTTAACTGTTAAATCCATTCATTCCCTAGGCTTTCTTAATTTATTACTCTCACTTAAACAAAAGTATTAATAAATTATCAATGCTAACCTTCTTGGGAGAAAAAATGCCGACAGTGTTACCATCTTCTTTTAGCGCTACACCCATTTCGGCAAAAACAGCTTCTCGCTGCAAGCGTATACTTTCTGTTCGTTTTAACTTTTCTTCCCAAGTTTCATTTAACTCTGCCAGTAAAAAAAATATGCATTAGCCAAATGAATAATTATTATTTGCCATTAAATAAAAAAAACGTAAAAGTATTCAGCATGTAAGAAATATCAGATAGCTTCATATTATAAGTTTCCTGGGTAACCTCAATCACCTAAAATCTCCAGGAATAATAATAAAGGCTGCATTTTCTTCATCTGATCCAATACATTATCTTTGTTAACACATCAACAATTTCCCAAAGAAAAAAACACATTCACCATTGCTCACTACCAAGATGCTTTTCCAGAAGGGTACAGACATCAGGTTCAATGCTGACCCACTGGACTGTAACTCCCCCCTTTCCTTCACTCCCTACAAACATACACCTAATATGAACTAACGTTTCTTCAGCAGCTGAAGCTTTTAATTTTCTTGATGATGACAGCAAGCAAGCTGTGCTCATTCATTGCTTTATTTTCATTTAACTAAGCATTTTCCAGTAACATTCAGTGTATAGTTACAGTGACTTCATAACCCTTGAAAGGTGAAACAGAGGTAAAATTTCAGACACTGAAGAACTCAACAAGGTAATATGGCATTATAAAGAGAGACAGAAAAACAAGTAACTAGGAAAGACATTACATTCACAAAAGGGTAAACATTTTTCATATTAACAGGAGTACTGTATAAACACACACAATATCTGGCTACATGAATTGGTACTGGGAGTCATGCAAAACATGATGTGTAGAAGAAGTAGGGCCTATTTCAAATACAATTCGGTGACAGTTCTCAGTACAGTGATGTATGGCTGGTAAACTCATATTGTTTTGGCCAAATATCTGAGAAATGTGGAATTTCCAAAGTCTCAGAATGAATTCCTAATTTTTACATTTTACACTGAGTTGGATATATGTGATTTTGCTTTATGCATCATGGGTCAAGAACACATCACATAAAGTGAGGAAGATCTGTACAGCAACTCATTTACCTGCAATAAGCTTCTCATTGGCATGGAGTTGATCTGCAGCCACTTCTGCAACTGTCGACACAGGTGAGGTAATTTGAGGAGTCTCCTTGTCATTCTTGCTATTCATCACTTTGGTGATTTCTTGACCTGAAAAGTGTAAATTTAAAAATGATTTATCAGAAGACATGGATAAATAAGTCTAGTGTTCACCTGTAAAACAAGTAATAATAACACTCAGACTGTGGAAATTATTACATAAATTATTGTAATATATTAATAGAGTATAACATTGTAATGCTTCATCGTTACAGGTAGTTAAATTTATGAACATGTACATGTGTATAAATGAATTGATGAATAGCATGATAACCAATCTGTAGTTACAAGAGAACTGAAGATGCTGTTTCAACTTTAGTGTTTAGTTTTTCATATTTTCTAAAGTCTCCATTTGTCACAGCACATACTGCCTATTCTTGAATACCATTCTGGCATTCTGCTCCTCTATTAATGAATATCTTCTACTACCACTTTTGACACATCTTTTCTCAGTTGTGACCTATTGTTCACCTGCTGATGGTGCCAGGAGGTTTATATACATTCTCTCATACTTTAGAATCTTGTGTTTATTGATCATCTCTTTTCCGCCTATCAATTAATAAGGGCATTTTTAACATTTGTAATTTTTCATCTTAATACACTAAATATTACCCTGCTCACACTCCAACAGCTCATCAGGTCCCAAATACCATTCGTCTCCATTCACTCCTATCTAACATGCTCACACACGCTTGCGTGTATTTATTTAATCCAAAAGTTTGTTTAGATGTGGTTACCACAGTACCATTGCATATTCCAAATGGATTTAAATTATAGGGTGAACAGTATTTTAGCATTTTTCCATCTGTATATTTGTACAATACTGCATTTATATGATCCAGCAACCAATGTCTTGTTTATAATTACTCCTCAATTCCTCTCTGTCAGATGCTTTCAGTATTTTGCCACAACTTACATTTTGTGTGTTGTCTGCATGAGCTTTTACGCTTCCCATTACGTGATGCTTATCCCCAGGTATGAAAAAAAGGTTACAGATCATGTGATATAACTTCAAAGCATCTTTTAAGTACTGTATATAGAAAATAATATGCTAAACAAATTCAACAAATGACTGACTGGAATTGGTACAATGAACTATAATATGGTGTTTATGTCTAAAAATAATATGTAGATAAAAGAGAAAAAGTGCAAAGATATGCTACAAAAATGGATACTGGTGTTATGAAAGCTGAGTTATTAGTAAAGGCTGATGACAATGTCAATTCCCTCACCAATAGATAGGAGGAGACATGAGCCGTTGCCCGACAGAAAAGAATAAGTGGTACAGCAGCCAGAATCTGGATTAGCCAGCGAAATACTGTAATTCCGTAATGTTTCATCTATTTGTGGAATGCACTGATATTATGTTCTGCAACTGTAAGTTAGGCTCAGAGCCCCATAACAAAATATGGTAACTTGAGCTTCATAGCTCCGATCTCCACTTTAACTCCATTTTTTCCTCCACTGTTTGAATTTGGTGTTTATTCTTTTCTATTGCACAATACCTCATATAAGATCTACATTTAAAACTGTAAAAGGATCTGAAAGATACAAGAGAGTTTTAAACACCATCAACGGGGAGAACATAAGGCCAAAATTTCAAACTAAGAAAATAGTTCTTGAGAAGACACTAATTTTTTTTTTCATGAAGTGATCTAGAAAGCTGTAACTAGACATGAGCAAAATTATTTTTGTGCTACAACTCCTGGAAACTTTACAAATTTTTATGACAAGCTAAATGCTGAAGATGAAACACTATGAGCACACTTCTACTCTGTAACAAAAAATGGCAAAAACTGTTAAGAAACACAAACATATGATTAAACAACTTCATACAAATAACACATTCTTTACAAGTACCACTTTATAGTCTAAATGCAACAACATGACAGGTTTAAAAAAAAAATTAAATCAAAACACTAAGAAAATCTAATTCAAAAAGAAAAAGTCTTTCTTTTGAGCTTGTGAATAACTTACATATATTGTAGAATATTTAAATTGAAAGTATAAATGGCACCTACTAAACTATTGCTTAAACATAATCTGATATACATTTTGATAATATAAATGATATATATTACTAATATTTGTTTTGCCTTCGCAAAGCTAAAAAAGAAACAAGTAATAAATTATAATATATATCAAACAATTCAACATCATATCTCTTTAAATGAACTGTACATTGTTTACATGCAATAATTGCAAACAAGTGATACAAGATGCAAAACAACCACAGGGGAGTTGAATGATAGCTCTAGGCCTTTTCTGTTGCAATCAGCACATCATCAGGACCTTGCAATGTTGCAGAAAAGAATAGGAAGTCCAAGCAGATTCGTTCAGGGGAATGTTTTTCCTCGTTCGTGCAAAAACGTTCCTCTGAACGAATGTGCTTGGACTTCCTATTCATTTCTACAACATTGCAAGCTCCTGATGATGATGTATTGATTGCAGTGCAAAAGACCTAGAGCTATCATTTAACTTCCCTTGTAGTTGTTTTGCATTGTTTACATAGAGGCGAGACCATTTGACCTCAGTAGGCCAAACAAAAGTAACCATGAAAATAGGTAATGCATCCTCCTCTCTTATCCTCATACAGGTAGTCCCTTTCTCTGCCCACATTTACTATGCAGCGGCAATTACTATCATGTCAGTCAAAATAGATAGAGGACTATTCATTAAACTAGAATGGGAAGCCTCTGAGCAGCAGCATTCTTTGATCTAGCAAATGTGGTGATAATTTGTTCAGTTTACATAGCTATTATATGTAGATACATGTATACTAAAATTTTACACACAATTCATTTCAAAAGAAATGTTATAATTTCTCAAGAAACAAGTTTTGTGTGACATCCTATCCTTACATAATAACCACATAAAATGCTGAAAGTTTTACCACCAGAGATTTCTCCCACCTACTTTCAAAAGATGCTGTTTTTAACTTTTCTCTACTTCTTGTAAATAGTTCAAACATCTAATATCACCTTTTAATGTTCCTCTTCTTCAAATAAACTTGCTCAGCTATGTTATTAAAACATTTTTAACACAAAAACCATTTTCCATCAAGTCCAGATGTCCTAGAGAAAGCCACACATTTATCATCATTCATTCTATGGTTGTCTTTACAGAAATGCATTGACATCAAGACTTAAATGAAAGAAGAAGAAAGAACATCCCTGGTGTAACCTGTTCCCCTGAACCTCTCCATAGATGGTAGCTTGCTCATACTCCATCAGCTCGTCAAATCCCAAACACCACTTGTCCGTACTCACTCTTACCTAATACTTATGTGAAAAAGTGCTGGTTCCAAAACTTCTTAGTACATAATCTATCAACACATAAATGCATATGCCCCTAACATTCAACACAGTGCATTCATCAACTACTGAATGTTTTTCATGCACGTCTTTGATTCTTCCTAGTAAAAGTACTAGCACTGTACTACCTCAGATATTAAACATGTATACATTATTGCAGATAAAAATTCTCCTTTCCAAATCAGTTCACACTTACCTCGGACATGATGCTATACAGTACCACAATCATATCATGATGGCTCTAGGAAAATGTCCAAAATTTAAAATTTGAAAACATTCTTGTTTTTTAAGTACAGTACAGCATATTGTTTCATTATACTAACTCATCGCTTTGTCCTAAATATTCTCTCATTAATTTAGTACTTGTCATTTAAGTTTGCCAATGAGAACTGACACTAGAGATACTAGCAATATACATATGATGCTAATTTTTTTTTAACATTTTACAAGTGTCTTTCTCTGTTACATTTTTTCATCATATAATTTTTATATACAGTGGGCCCCCAATTTTGATCGGAATGCACTCCTGGAAAACTGCGTGCAAAACAAATCAATGCAAATTAAATACCACATGGCATAGTATGAAAAAGGATGTTTTCCTAAGACCACAGACAGACTTTATACAATATGGAAGCGATCACTGGTTGTGAATCAACAACAGGTTTCTTAATCCTTCTTATATTCCTCCCCAGAGTTTCACAATTATTGGCTTTTTAGAATGAAATAAACCCCTGCGTGAAGGATAAAAGGTAAAGCATTATCAAAATTTATGGATAAAGCTTCTAAAATATGGCTCTAAGGTCATATTTTATTAAAAGATTCCCAGACTGATTTCAGTACCAGACTGGTAAAAAACACAAATCTGGGTGGGCTGGCATTATTTCACCCAGTTCCATCTCTTCAAGTATGTATTAATACTAAAATTCATACGGTAAGTGAAACTAAAGAAACACATTTTGCAAAGGTCCAGCAAATTCAATGAGCATAATTTAGAAAAGATTATGGATGCTTTGTAAACCCTGAGTGCTGCTGAACACTCCCTTAACTCATATCATGCCAAATATCAACCCTCCCCTCCCACCACCAATCATCTATCGCACTTCAACAAACTCGTGTTAAAAAACAAATCACATGCTGGCAAAACCACACCTTTTGGACATGAACAAATCAAGGGTCTACTGTATATGGAGAACAGCCAATACACCATGCCTAATTATTAATTAGAACAAATAAAATGAGATTAGTAAATGGATAAGGACACAAACTTAGAAAAAAGGGCAACCTATGCCTACAACATTTATATACCTCACTTACGAGCAATGAAATAAGTCAAAGAACTAAATACATCCGGACTACTGTTCATCTACTGTATTTAAAATTATGTTAACTCTTATTTATCTACTGATAAACACATTTGGAACTTATCAACACATCACTGACTATGACTGCAATTATAACTGCTGCATTTTAAATCTTTATTATTCAAAACATATTTCCTAAAAATGACTGATGAGCATTATGCAAACATTAAAGCGGAAAGTCACATACTAGTCCCACATCAATCGTCCTTGTAGCTATTAAAATGCACCTTTACTTTCTAAAAGTAAAGCTAAGGCCACAAATACCCAAACTGTTAATAAACAAAAACCACATTATCTCTTAATACAGTTTAGGGAAGATTTTTTATCTTCATGTATATTGATTGAAGTGGCTTAGTTACCACCCCTGCATATTATAAACATTACTGGAGACTCAACCATCTCAATAACATACTTTAATACACCAAGAAATCCATTCTATTTCAAGTGTGATGAAAAGCTTATTGAGTTTATTCTAATATGAAAATTATATCATTAAAATGTACTGGATATTGATAATTTATTTGGGGTTGGAACTGTTACTTTATATAAGAAATTGCATGTATAAACTGAGTGGATCACTGAACACAAGGTGGTGGAGGTTCAATTCTCCTCTCACTAATAAGTAAACAGAAATTTTACTTTCATACCCAGGCTTCCCTACATCAATTTAACAGTCCACCCATTAAATGTATTTATCATATAATTTTACACACAAAAAACAGAAATACTTACAAATATACCTGTGGAACCAAATATGAGAAACTCTCTAATACATGTATATTATTCTCTTTAAAAAATATCTATTGTAAATATATTTATAACACCAACACAATAAGATATACAATTGCATCCTGAGCATCATTTAAAACTCAAGTTATCAATACTGCCACACTCTCATCCTCACTAACTACTACACATTAACAATGAAGTAACCAAATAAACAAGCAAAGCAGCCAAAGAACAAGAGGTAAAAATGCACATCACAACAAGAGAGGAAGCTTACGGATACCTGATGCATATCACCAAACATTTCACAAGGAAAGTGTTCCGGGGATACACAATGCTGGTTGTGTCATGAACACATATCAATGGCTATGTGGAAAAAGGAGGAACCCACTTGGACATATCAATAAACCTTCTTTTATTTAGGTCTCCAAATGGGTTTCTCGATTTTCATTCTGGGACACAGCATATACTGTATGCATATATTACAAAAATTCTGCAAAATTAGTGGTACATATGAAGCAATACTGCCAAATTTTGAATACCACAGTTACAAACATACTGTATATCAGTAGTCCGAGAGTTCTGGCATTCCAACATCTCTATTTTTTTTCTGTGAAAATTAAAGAGGTGAATTGAAGGATACACAGGGGCATCCTTTTTTATTCGAGAAATGTGTGTTCGGAAACTGAGATCAGCGAATGATCAAAACTCTTTAAACTGAAAATATTCTGGATAGCTTAATAGCATTCAAATTTATCATAAATAGTACAAAGCATATATGCATAACATCTGGAGAGAAACACACAAGTTTGCCTCTTCAGCTCCAAATCTGTATATGAGGCAAAAGTTTTGATTTCGGTTTATGCTTCCATTATTATCCTTTTCATCCAGTCACTGGGTTCTGTCTGGTATGCTACTGAATTATATATATTATTATACTTTTACATAATTTATAATTGAACTTTTATATTCTATTTTTACCTTTTTTGTCAACATGTTTTGCTTTATTTTATAAGCAATAATAGCTTCATATCCATAACTTTTTATTTTGCATAAGTTATAGTCACAGTTTAAGTCTGCCCAAAATATAGTGTATACTATGGGCTTTCCATAAAACTAACAATTATGTATAATTTTTTTTGGAAATAAAGTATTTGTGTGAGAAGAGTTCATTTTGATCAGAGACCACAAGTCATAGCTTATGATGATCAAAGTGTAGAATAAATTAATTCTTCACACAAAATTTGATGTATGTAAATAACATATTTATTACTAACCTACAAGAGCTATTAGACTAAATTACAGAGGTTATTATCAAACACCCATCCCTAACAGATCTAAGATAAATGAGCACTAATGTAGTCTAAAACCCCAACTTGATTAAGACTTCCAAGAATTAGCACTGGAAGTTACTATTGCTCTCCATAATATTTGTAGAGTTCTCTTTTGAGCATAATGACATTATAAATTTAAAATCTAAGTTCTGGTACTGTATCTATAAGCCTGACAAATTTCTGATCCAAAATATTGCCCAAGGACTAAAACAAAAAATTTTTCATATGAATGAAGATTGTGTTCTTTGGAAAAAAAAAAAAACATTAATCTACCATAGCTTTAATGAACACGAATTTCCTTCAGCTGGCTTTAAATGAATCTGCTTATATGTACATAAATTTCTTTATGCCTGTGTTATTTCGGGCCACCCTGCCTTGGTGGGAATCGGCCAGTGCGATAAAAAAAATAATAAAAAAAATAATTACATAATGAATATGTATGGTATATTTATTCTAATGAGCTGGCTATGAACTCTATTGTTTATTAAAAGATTCAAGGTCTTGACACCACATTCTTAAGCATAAAGACAATGAATGTAAAATATTTTAGTGAAAATTTTGTATAATATAGAGAATTAACTTTGGTACTAAAAGGTAATAACTTACTTTACACCATTTAGCTTTAGGAGGGTTGGAAGAGTATAGATCAGAAGACTAGAAAAATTTACAAATTGTTTAGAAAATGAAACTGAAAGACCTTGCTATACATGGCCAAAATTTCTGCAAAATCACGTACACACACACACACACACACAAAAAAAAAAAAAAAAAAAAAAAAAAAAAAATGGAAAACATATGGCAAGATTTTCTTTCAAATAGTTGTTGAGAATCTCACATAAAGGAGGTCTATACGTATAGAAATACTATTCAAAAGTAGGGACGACACTTGCTCATATATCACGAAGTGGGCAGGGGTCATATTTGGATAAGTACCTAGGCCACATTATTGAGGAAGTTAACAGAACATATTGTGAGCACTGTGATAAGGACTGCACAGTGTACAGGTATAAGGTGTGTCAGCATGTGAAAATAAACAAGCAGGTCAAATATTTCCTGCTTAGCTTAAGATGATCATAGGTGAGGAGAGAGACATGCCAGATTAATCACTGAATGTTGAAAAGATTGCACTTTCCTGGAAGGGAATGAATACATGATCATTCCTCTTTCGATACCAAAACAAAATTTCTTCTGGCATCAAGGCAGCCAAATACAGGAATGAGCTTTCTCTGTAAAAATGCCTTTGGGGACTATGATTACTTATTTGTATGTGGGGAATGAGCTCTAGCTATTGGTTCTGCTTAACCTTTGAACAACTGTAACCGAGTCCTTTCACATCCATTCATGAACCCCTTGTATAAAGTCTGCTTCCAACGTGCAACTGCCCAACTAATTCCACTTTTTTACTACTCTTATATCAAAGGAATGTTTCATGATATCTCTGTGACACATCTGGGTGAATCATTTTTAAATATGTCTCTTTACTCTTGTTCCATTCATGGTAAAGAGTACCTTTGTCTACAATTTGTATGCCTCATAGTATTTTGTATATTGAAATCACATCCCCCCTTTCTCTTCAGTCCATGCCGGGTCACCACATGGAGAAGACCCAGGCCAGGCCCTGCCCTGGCAAACCTACCTGTATCTTGTCCTCTAGTAACATAAAGCCTATTTATCTCATTCTCTCTCAGTAGGTCATACTCCTCAATTCAGGTACTACTCTTGATGCATTCCTTTGTACTCTCTCAAGTTACTCTGTATTTTACTTTGTGAGAGTTTCACATCAACACCACACTCAAAACACTAAACATATCAATAAATGGTTCACCCATTACAAGACACACTGAGGGCAAATTTCTAGGTCTCCATCTTGACTGTAATCTTAAATTTCAGACCCACATCCAGCATATAACTAAGAAAGTTTCCAAAACAGTAGGTATCCTTTCCAAGATGCGATACTATGTACCTAAAAGGGCGCCCCTTATCTTATATCACTCTCTAACATACCCTTACCTCACCTATGGTATTTGTGCTTTGGGGATCTTCCACGGCCACTCACCTTAAACCTTTAATAACCCAACAAAAAACAGTGGTGCAGATGATCACAAACTCCAGCACCAGACAACACGCCCCACCACTCTTCAAAATCTTAAACGTACTTTATATAAATTTTATTTTATTTTTTTTTAACAAGGCGGCCGTCTCCCACCGAGGCAGGGTGACCCAAAAAGAAAGAAAATCCCCCAAAATAAAATACTTTCATCATCATTCAACTCTTTCATCTCACTCACACATAATCACTGTTTTTGCAGAGGTGCTCAGAACACAACAGCTTAGAAGCATATACATATAAAGATACACAACATATCCCTCCAAACTGCCAATATCCCAAACCCCTCCTTTAGAGTGCAGGCATTGTACTTCCCATTTCCAGGACTCAAGTCCGGCTATATAAAAATAACCGGTTTCCCTGAATCCCTTCACTAAATATTACCCTGCTCACACTCGTCAGGTCCCAAATACCAATAAAAAATATACACATTTATTACTGTGCCTACTATATATACAGAACATTAAACTCCAATATCAACCCTCCATTCAAATTTCGCCTAGACAGCTTCAACAGAACACACAGGCATAACACGAGGCGCAAAACACTTTTTGACATCCCTCGTATCTGTCTCACACTATGCAAAAATACAGTGGACCCCCGGTTAACGATTTTAATCCGTGCAAGAGGGGTAATTGTTATGCGAAATAATCGTTATGCGAATGAATTTTCCCCATAAGAAATAATGGAAATCAAATTAATCCGTGCAAGACACCCAAAAGTATGAAAAAAAATTTTTTTTTATCACATGAAATATTAATTTTAATACACACAAACTGAAAAAGGCATGCACACTTACATGACACTTACTTTTATTGAAGATCTGGTGATGATTGATGGGATGGGAGGAGGGGAGAGCATTATCTTCTTACTGTTTAGAAGGGGAATCCCCTTCCATTAGGACTTGAGGTAGTAAGTCCTTTTCTGGGGTTACTTCCCTTCTTCTTTTAATGCCACTAGGGCCAGCTTCAGAGTCACTGGACTTCTTTCGCACAAGATATCTGTCCATAGTGGCCTGTACCTCTCGTTCCTTTATGACTTGCCTAAAGTGTTTCACAACATTGTCAGTGTAATAATCACCAGCACGGCTTGCAATAGCTGTGTGAGGGTGATTTTCATCCATGAAGGTTTGCACTTCAAGCCACTTTGCACAGATTTCCTTAATCTTTGTAGTAGGCAACTTCTTCAATTTCTCTCTCCCCTCCTCTGAACCAGTTTCCCCAGGTCTGGCCTCTTGCTCTTGAAGTTGATCTATCAGCTCATCAGTGGTTAGTTCTTCATTGTCCTCCTCCACCAACTCTTCCACATCCTCCCCACTAACCTCCAACCCCAAGGACTTTCCCAATGCCACAATGGATTCCTCAACTGGCATAATCCTCTCAGGGTTAGCCTCAAACCCTTCAAAATCCCTTTTCTCTACACATTCTGGCCACAGTTTCTTCCAAGCAGAGTTCAAGGTCCTCTTAGTCACTTCCTCCCAAGCCTTACCTATAAGGTTTACACAATTGAGGATATTAAAGTGATCTCTCCAAAACTCTCTTAGAGTCAGTTGAGTTTCTGAGGTCATTACAAAGCACCTTTCAAACAGAGCTTTTGTGTACAGTTTCTTGAAGTTGGAAATAACCTGCTGGTCCATGGGCTGCAGGAGAGGAGTGGTATTAGGAGGCAAAAACTTCACCTTAATGAAGCTCATGTCCCCATAAAGTCGCTCTGCCACGTCTGTAGGATGACCAGGGGCAATGTCTAACACCAGGAGGCACTTAAGTTCTAATTTCTTTTCAGTTAGGTAATCTTTCACATTGGGGGCAAATGCATGGTGTAACCAGTTATAGAAAAAGTCCCTAGTGACCCATGCCTTACTGTTTGCCCTCCACAGCACACACAAATTATCCTTGAGGACATTCTTTTGCCTGAACGCTCTGGGAGTTTCAGAGTGATACACTAATAAAGGCTTCACTTTGCAATCACCAGTAGCATTGGAACACATCAACAAAGTAAGCCTGTCTTTCATAGGCTTATGTCCTGGGAGTGCCTTTTCCTCCTGAGTAATGTAGGTCCTGCTTGGCATTTTCTTCCAGAACAGGCCTGTTTCATCACAATTAAACACTTGTTCAGGTTTCAGTCCTTCACTTTCTATGTACTCCTTGAATTCCTGCACATATTTTTCAGCCGCTTTGTGGTCCGAACTGGCAGCCTCACCATGCCTTATCACACTATGGATGCCACTACGCTTCTTAAATCTCTCAAACCAACCTTTGCTGGCCTTAAATTCACTCACATCATCACTAGTTGCAGGCAGTTTTTTAATTAAATCGTCATGCAACTTCCTAGCCTTTTCACATATGATCGCTTGAGAGACGCTATCTCCTGCTATCTGTTTTTCATTTATCCACACCAATAAGAGTCTCTCAACATCTTCCATCACTTGCGATCTTTGTTTCGAAAACACAGTTAAACCTTTGGCAAGAACAGCTTCCTTGATTGTCTTTCTGGTGCCCACAATAGTAGCGATGGTTGATTGGGGTTTCTTGTACAGCTTGACTAGGTCGGCTATACGCACTCCACTTTCATACTTATCAATGATCTCTTTCTTCATTTCTATTGTAATTCTCACCCTTACTGGTGTAGGGTTGGCACTAGAAGCTTTCTTGGGTCCCATGGTCACTTATTTTCCCGAAACAGCACCGAAAACACTGTAATAATACGAAATATTCCGAGTGTATGCTTGGATGTTACCGCGGAGGCTGGCTGGTAAACAATGGGACGGGCGGCACATGTGAGGCTGGCTGAGGGCGCACATTGGACGCGTCTCGGACGAAAATCGTTGAGCGGGTTTTTAATCGGTATGCGCGGCAAAAATTTTGCGATTAAAGTAAGCGGTATGCGAAATAATCGCTATGTGATGCCATCGTTATGCGGGGGTCCACTGTACAATGCACATAAAGGGCCCAAAGATCTGGAACTCTTTGCCTGCAACAGCAAGAGGTCCCCTGCCCACAAATCAATTTAGGACTATACTCAAAAATCATCTTATCGCTCAATAAAAACCATACCCACACTATGCTAAACTCTAACCAAATTTAAAGCAACTTTCCCAAATATTTTATTATCCCTTAACTTTTTTTTTTTTTTTCAACAAGTCGGCCGTCTCCCACCGAGGCAGGGTGACCCAAAAAAGAAAGAAAATCCCTTAACTATTAAGCCATTATTACAAACTTAAAAATGCATGTTTGTATCATTAATTGTACTGCCTCATATTAATAATAAATAAAATTACAAACTTAAAAATGCATGTTTATATCATAAATAATCATCGAGTAAAATATTGAATATTTATATTTTACCACTCTTCACCAGTCTAGACTTAAGTAGTCTTTAAGTATTAGATTAAGTCTGCCCAAAATGCCTCGGCACAGTAGTGGCTTTCTTTCTTCTAATTAAATTATGAAATGTAAACACACCTTGTAACCTTAAGAAAAGAAATAAAATTTTATTTTATTATTTTTTTAAGTGTTTTTCCACCATACTTATTGCCAATACCTGCTATGTGCAACTATTTTATAGTATGTGTCTGTCCCTTGTGATATTTTATGCCATTTCATTTCTCATTTTTTGTAATACCTCAAGTCATAATCCAGAACACACAATTTACATCAGAACATGACCATCTTTTGAGTGGATATGGATTGTTGATGTTGAGCATTTCTACCCCTTTTTTCTAGTATAAACTAGATCTAGTATGAATGATGCATTGCCTTCTCTCACTCAAGTTGCACCTTCAGTGTGCCGATTTATTAAAAAACTTAATTACAATAAGGAATTTGAATGACCATTTGTTTAGCCTTCCAGCCTCAGAGATTACCCAATCTTTTTATTTATATTCGGTAGATGAAATCTCTGAATGCAATAACTTGAAGTTTCATGGTTACTTTTCATCAATCGTTCCCTGAGTAGATTATGTAATCCCTCATTTACCGAGCCACATTCTTCTCTCACACTTGTTAAAAGGTGGATTGCATGCATTTATTATTGTGAGATTTTCATCTTTATTTTGAAAGTCATCATAGGCAAAAATAACACTATGAGACTGCAAAGCACTAAAGAAATACAGATTATATGATTCAGGGGCAATATGTGCATCATCTTGAAGCAACTTGGTAGAAGCACTACTGAGATACTAACAAAACAAAAAGTACACTAATAAAAAAATAAAAGCAAAATTTGTTCCTAAAACTGCTGCTACAAGGCTACAGTTCCAAAGCATCACACACTGTATGAACCCAAGACAAATGTGGTATGTACTAGAAGACACATACTGCTGATCCTGGCTCAAACTACATATTAATGAGAGAATCCTTTTATAGTGGCAATTCCAATCTCATTAGATATAAATTAAATACAGTACTACCTTTTCTGTGGTTATTCCAATCTTTCTAGATACAAGCCAAATACTCCCTTTACTGTGGTTTTTCAAATCATCCTAAATTTTTTTTTTTTTTTTATTATCACACCGGCCGATTCCCACCAAGGCAGGGTGGCCCGAAAAAGAAAAACTTTCACCATCATTCACTCCATCACTGTCTTGCCAGAAGGGTGCTTTACACTACAGTTTTTAAACTGCAACATTAACACCCCTCCTTCAGAGTGCAGGCACTGTACTTCCCATCTCCAGGACTCAAGTCCGGCCTGCCGGTTTCCCTGAATCCCTTCATAAATGTTACTTTGCTCACACTCCAACAGCACGTCAAGTATTAAAAACCATTTGTCTCCATTCACTCCTATCAAACACGCTCACGCATGCCTGCTGGAAGTCCAAGCCCCTCGCACACAAAACCTCCTTTACCCCCTCCCTCCAACCCTTCCTAGGCCGACCCCTACCCCGCCTTCCTTCCACTACAGACTGATATACTCTTGAAGTCATTCTGTTTCGCTCCATTCTCTCTACATGTCCGAACCACCTCAACAACCCTTCCTCAGCCCTCTGGACAACAGTTTTGGTAATCCCGCACCTCCTCCTAACTTCCAAACTACGAATTCTCTGCATTATATTCACACCACACATTGCTCTCAGACATGACATCTCCACTGCCTCCAGCCTTCTCCTCGCTGCAACATTCATCACCCATGCTTCACACCCATATAAGAGCGTTGGTAAAACTATACTCTCATACATTCCCCTCTTTGCCTCCAAGGACAAAGTTCTTTGTCTCCACAGACTCCTAAGTGCACCACTCACTCTTTTTCCCTCATCAATTCTATGATTCACCTCATCTTTCATAGACCCATCCGCTGACACGTCCACTCCCAAATATCTGAATACGTTCACCTCCTCCATACTCTCTCCCTCCAATCTGATATTCAATCTTTCATCACCTAATCTTTTTGTTATCCTCATAACCTTACTCTTTCCTGTATTCACCTTTAATTTTCTTCTTTTGCACACCCTACCAAATTCATCCACCAATCTCTGCAACTTCTCTTCAGAATCTCCCAAGAGCACAGTGTCATCAGCAAAGAGCAGCTGTGACAACTCCCACTTTGTGTGTGATTCTTTATCTTTTAACTCCACGCCTCTTGCCAAGACCCTCGCATTTACTTCTCTTACAACCCCATCTATAAATATATTAAACAACCACGGTGACATCACACATCCTTGTCTAAGGCCTACTTTTACTGGGAAAAAATTTCCCTCTTTCCTACATACTCTAACTTGAGCCTCACTATCCTCGTAAAAACTCTTCACTGCTTTCAGTAACCTACCTCCTACACCATACACTTGCAACATCTGCCACATTGCCCCCCTATCCACCCTGTCATACGCCTTTTCCAAATCCATAAATGCCACAAAGACCTCTTTAGCCTTATCTAAATACTGTTCACTTATATGTTTCACTGTAAACACCTGGTCCACACACCCCCTACCTTTCCTAAAGCCTCCTTGTTCATCTGCTATCCTATTCTCCGTCTTACTCTTAATTCTTTCAATTATAACTCTACCATACACTTTACCAGGTACACTCAACAGACTTATCCCCCTATAATTTTTGCACTCTCTTTTATCCCCTTTGCCTTTATACAAAGGAACTATGCATGCTCTCTGCCAATCCCTAGGTACCTTACCCTCTTCCATACATTTATTAAATAATTGCACCAACCACTCCAAAACTATATCCCCACCTGCTTTTAACATTTCTATCTTTATCCCATCAATCCCGGCTGCCTTACCCCCTTTCATTTTACCTACTGCCTCACGAACTTCCCCCACACTCACAACTGGCTCTTCCTCACTCCTACAAGATGTTATTCCTCCTTGCCCTATACACGAAATCACAGCTTCCCTATCTTCATCAACATTTAACAATTCCTCAAAATATTCCTTCCATCTTCCCAATACCTCTAACTCTCCATTTAATAACTCTCCTCTCCTATTTTTAACTGACAAATCCATTTGTTCTCTAGGCTTTCTTAACTTGTTAATCTCACTCCAAAACTTTTTCTTATTTTCAACAAAATTTGTTGATAACATCTCACCCACTCTCTCATTTGCTCTCTTTTTACATTGCTTCACCACTCTCTTAACTTCTCTCTTTTTCTCCATATACTCTTCCCTCCTTGCATCACTTCTACTTTGTAAAAACTTCTCATATGCTAACTTTTTCTCCCTTACTACTCTCTTTACATCATCATTCCACCA
The DNA here is from genome assembly GCF_038502225.1 of Cherax quadricarinatus. Taxonomy (NCBI): domain Eukaryota; kingdom Metazoa; phylum Arthropoda; class Malacostraca; order Decapoda; family Parastacidae; genus Cherax; species Cherax quadricarinatus. The sequence continues at coordinate 3,174,316 of NC_091298.1, read as the reverse complement.
ATCGCTCCTCTTCCCTCCTGCACCCACTTTCCTGTAACCACAAACTTCTGCTGAACACTCTAACACTACATTTTTAAACCTACCCCATACCTCTTCGACCCCATTGCCTATGCTCTCATTAGCCCATCTATCCTCCAATAGCTGTTTATATCTTACCCTAACTGCCTCCTCTTTTAGTTTATAAACCTTCACCTCTCTCTTCCCTGATGCTTCTATTCTCCTTGTATCCCATCTACCTTTTACTCTCAGTGTAGCTACAACTAGAAAGTGATCTGATATATCTGTGGCCCCTCTATAAACATGTACATCCTGAAGTCTACTCAACAGTCTTTTATCTACCAATACATAATCCAACAAACTACTGTCATTTCGCCCTACATCATATCGTGTATACTTATTTATCCTCTTTTTCTTAAAATATGTATTACCTATAACTAAACCCCTTTCTATACAAAGTTCAATCAAAGGGCTCCCATTATCATTTACACCTGGCACCCCAAACTTACCTACCACACCCTCTCTAAAAGTTTCTCCTACTTTAGCATTCAAGTCCCCTACCACAATTACTCTCTCACTTGGTTCAAAGGCTCCTATACATTCACTTAACATCTCCCAAAATCTCTCTCTCTCCTCTGCATTCCTCTCTTCTCCAGGTGCATACACGCTTATTATGACCCACTTCTCGCATCCAACCTTTACTTTAATCCACATAATTCTTGAATTTACACATTCATATTCTCTTTTCTCCTTCCATAACTGATCATTTAACATTACTGCTACCCCTTCCTTTGCTCTAACTCTCTCAGATACTCCAGATTTAATCCCATTTATTTCCCCCCACTGAAACTCTCCTACCCCCTTCAGCTTTGTTTCGCTTAGGGCCAGGACATCCAACTTCTTTTCATTCATAACATCAGCAATCATCTGTTTCTTGTCATCCGCACTGCATCCACGCACATTTAAGCAACCCAGTTTTATAAAGTTTTTCTTCTTCTCTTTTTTAGTAATTGTATACAGGAGAAGGGGTTACTAGCCCATTGCTCCCGGCATTTTAGTCGCCTCATACGACACGCATGGCTTACGGAGGAAAGATTCTTTTCCACTTCCCCATGGACAATAGAAGAAATAAAAAAGAACAAGAGCTATTTAGAAAAAGGAGAAAAACCTAGATGTATGTATATATATATATGCATGTGCGTGTCTGTGAAGTGTGACCAAAGTGTAAGTAGGAGTAGCAAGATATCCCTGTTATCTTAGCGTGTTTATGAGACAGAAAAATGTCAGTTAAATATTCCCTCTTCTGCGGTGGTTCCAATACTGATAGATCTCATTTAGATATCTTTCCTGTGGAGACTCCAATCCCACTAGATATCAACTGGATACTCTCTTTTCTGTGAAGACTCCATTCCCAGAATTTTGGATTGTCAGTTTAGTGTGACTGCTGATTCATTGTGCTCTGCTTGCCTCATTACCTTGTCTGAGCTAAGGAATGCCAATTCCACTGAAGATAAAAGGTCATAGATGCTCACTACAGAACAGCAAGAATAAAGTTTGCACTGAAACCCCTTTTTTAAGTTTCCAATTAGGATAATGCACCACAAGCAAGAGCTACTTCTAAAGTACTGTATAGATAGCTAGAAAAAAAATTGACTAGCATTATAGTATTATTAAACTATGTTATGTCAACAATATTTGGTGTTTTAATTTTTTTATATAAAAAACAGTAAGGATACGAATGGCTACATTAACTATGAAAAATAGTATTACAAAGGGAACAGAGCTTGGCAACAGCACCAGAAATAAAAGCACACTGCTTACACAACTGGCTCAGCACCCAGCTTTCAAACATCTCTTTAGCATAACAAATGTTTGCGCAAATAAAAATGTTAGTAATGTCCTGTGAAAATAAAAAAAATGATAGAGATAATAAAATGACTGCATGAAGCATGTGATGTGTATAGCATAAGATAGTACACTGACACCCACAAGGGAGTGAACAGACGAAGGCTGCCAAGCCGTGCAGTGTGCTGGTCTACTATTAGCTGAGCACTCTCTCAGCCATCTCCACATATTAACAGCAGATGTTCAAGAGACAAATGGTCAGCTGAAAAAGGCTTTCCGGTGCATCTCAGGCCAGTAAATCAGGTTTATGTGACATGTGTCTACATAAAAGCTGGTTATGGCAACAAAATGCACTGCCCAATCAGGGACACCAATTGTCAAGAATTTTGTTATCATAAAATTTGAATACTTGCACTGAACATGGCTATAAACACTCTTGAAATTGCAATGCATGCACTGATCTTATAGCCATACAGTACATTTTTATTTGCTATTAAAGGCACAGTGCACATCAGCTTCTAGCTATTCAAATTGATTGTCTTCATGAAATGATCATGGTGGGAGAGTGCATAACACCAGACTCTGGCCAAACAGTGCACCTTGGGCAAAACAGTCAATGAGCAATGCAAGGGCACCCTATAGAAAAGGGGCAGACCAAATTAAAAATATACAGCAAAACGGCTTGAGCAAGGGGTAACCAGCCATACAGGTCTGAGATGCGTGGGCACAACTTTGGGTGTAATGAATGGGCAGATTACTTACATGGCCCGAGATCAGCAGGACGGTTGTCATTGTGGTAGATGACCTTGCCATCCAGGCCTGCTGAAGGTGGCATTAGGGAGAAAATTGTACCCACATTAGCTCAGCCTTCAGTCATCACTGCTGATAGCAGCCACTGAGGTCAAACTTAACTGACCAAGAATCGGATGCTCATTTTCAGAGATGAGAGCTAAAATGGTGCTTGTGAATCACTAATGACAGCTGACCCAATCTGTGCACTGGCTATAGCAGAGCTTCAGTTTTTTATTATTAGATAAACTAGCATGGTAACTAAGGTATGGGTGAGAAAATATTACAACCGCATACTGTACTGTATAACAGAGCAAGTCCCCTAAGATACGCAGTGATATGGTGTGCTGCCTTCTTGCAATAAGGGTTGGCTTTTCAGTTACCTTGTATATACTAAAATAATTTTAGAGGAGTTTCTCAAATAATGGCAAGAGCAAACCATACTGTGTTCTTGGGTATCAGCCTTAGGAAGCGGCTCCACAGGATTCTGATTCTGTTTAAAATTCATATCAATTATATATGAAATGTCCCTTACAATTAACTACCTGTAGCCTATACTGAACAGAAGTAGCTCACCTTCTTGAACTTCAATGCCCTCTTGCTTCAATAGTTCACGAAGACGCTGGATCTCCTCCTTCAACTCACGAATCAATTTTGCATTAGCATCCTCATTAACCACAGCATTGCAACGAATTTGTTTGGCTCGATCTGCATACCTAATAAATTTTTTATAAGGATGTCAAAATATTTTTTATTCTATACTATTAATATAAAGAAACACTGTTAAAGCTATCTAATCTGAGTAACACAGGAAGAACAATTAAGTCTTTATTCAATAAAAAAAGTAAATTCCTAAACAAGGAGAATTAAAGGACATACAGACATACCTAAGAGTCGAGAGTGTTTCATCATAGTTAATATCTGCAGGAGATATGGCTGCAACCATAGCAGTTTTGCTGTTTCCACCAAGATTTTCTCTAAGAAGCCACGTCAGTACCGAGTCACGATATGGGATGAATTCTGTTTTTCTTTTCTTATTTGGTTTTGAGGCCTGAAAACACCAGAAAAATAAGTATGGTGGTACTAAACATAAAGAAATAGTTAAATGATTCAGAGAGATACAGCTCACTTCTTTTGAAGTGAGTGAACTACCATATGATTTGGTTTCTAGTAACTGTTAATATCATGATCGCTATGTAGCCATGATCAAAAGAGAGAGAGAGAGAGAGAGAGAACAGATCCTATAATTAGGAACACGTACCTTATTTGCCTATTATGGCAGAACAGATATGAAAAAAAGGCAAAAATCAGAAGTGTAAATCATCTCGATCTTCCAAAAATTAGTGGAAGGCTGAGTTATGTTTCAGTATACATCTACTATTTTGCCATTTAATAAACTACAGTGTAAAGCAAAGCAGAGTGGACACTTACTACTTCAGCAAGACCAGAGATGACTTTGCCAAGTGTGGTCAATGATTTATTGATGTTAGCACCCTCTTTCAGCCGAGTACCTTTTGCTCCGGTGGAATCTGCTCTTTCAGAACCAGCTAAATCCACTAAAGATATCTGTAAATTTAAATTTGCAACAATACAATAGTGAAATAGTTAAATTATTAAAAAATACCATTGTATAGACAATAATTACAATGTAACAAAGTGAAGAAACTTGTGTCTGTTAGCAGTGCTCTTTAACTGTTTCAACAGGCAGTGTAAATAACTTTACCTTAATGAAAACACAAAACATGACTGGGCCATGTTACATTTCAATAAAAGATGTGCCTACCAGTATATAACAGGTATATTATTTCAAACAAGGTTGTCCAGCTTCTGATTAGCTGATGGGCAACACTGCCCACCAGATAATCAGAAGCTGGCCACATGTATATATGTTTTGTACAAGAAAAATATATACTACAATGCAGTATTTTGATCAGGAGCATAACTGCACACAGAAATGGGTCTGCATATGATCATTAGCAATGGTTAATATTTTAGATACACATAACTGATGACAACAAATAAGTAAAGGATTGTTATTACAAAATATTTTTAATACATTTATGGATTTTATAATTATTTATTTTTCAAAGTGAACTCAAAGATGTACTGCTCATGCACTCTGTCCATGGATTGCATACAGCACAGAGCTCACTGTTTTGAGACCAATGATTTAAAAGAAAACACTGAATCCTTATTCTGAATACTGCTTCATATTAATATAATTAAATATCAGAAAGTAGTGAAAAATATATTATATCAGTATCTGCCTATCTTCTACTAGTCAGGCAAATTAAATTTCACACTGAATAAATTAGATATGACAGTTTCAGTACAGATAACTAAGGTCATATGCTTAAAATTTATCAATATAATTTCAAATATGAATCAATGTCAAAATGCATTATGAAGGGTTTCAAAAAAGCCAGTTAGATGGGCTTCAAGTTCTGGACTTGCTACCATAAAATGGTTGCACTATATAAAGAAACCCATGTACTCTACTGCACAATACATATTCAACAACTTTGTGAGATTTTATGACCCTGTCACTAGGCCTTAGACTCGTAAGTATTAAACAGGATGATAATATATTAAAAAAATAATTGTTTATAAGATTCTATGTCACCATGGTTAATAAATACATTTATAGATGAGGTTGTAAAAGATGTAAACACTAGGGTACAGTGTAAATGTGCAAGATTAAAAGATAATGAATCTGATAGAAAGTGGGAGTTATCACAGTTGCATTTTGCCGATGACACGGTTCTTTTGGGAGATTCTGAAGAGAAGTCGCAAAGGATGGTAGACAAATTTGGGAGAGTATGTAAAAGAAAAAAAAATAAAAGTGAACAGAGGAAAGAGCAAGGAGATGAAAGTTACAAAAAAAAAAAAAAACAAGCCAATGAAAGACTAGATATCAGATTGGAGTGGAGGGAGTGCTGAGGATGCTACTTTTTTTTTTTTTTTTTTTTTTTTAACTCGGCAAGTGTCTCCCACCATGGAGGAAATAAATGTGTTAAGACATTTGGGAGTGAACTTGTGAGCAGATAGGTTTGTTATAAATGAATTGAACAATAGAATTACTGAGGGGAAAAAGGTGGGTGGTGCATTGAGTCATCTGTGGAGACAAAGAACTTTATCCACGAAGGCAAATAAAAGATTATATACTGAAGCATACAAGTAAAGAATACATAAGATAAGGGTGAAGAACTGTTTGTTATACTTATGGATTTGGGAAGGGCATATATTACTATACTGTATGACAATACTGTAATACAGGTTTATTACAAAATAATGAATAATCTAAGAAAGGTATGCTATACATATCCTAGGAATTATCAACAAAGTCCACAACATGTACTGCTACATAAAAGAAACTGTAGTGCATCATGTGTTGTGTTTTCTCTAAACCATTTTAACAAAAAAATCACAATATAGTGGTCCCTCGCTTTTCGTAGTTCTCGGCAATCGTAAATTTTGCCAATCATAGGGGTATTTTCGTATAAACATGGACTCGCTTTTCATAGGTTGACTCGCGAATAGTAGTTCGTCCGGGACGCTTGTGCACGGTGTGAGCCGGGGCGGCCTCCCTACCCAGCCAGTCTGGCATTGTTTACCAGTGAGTGAAGGTCCCCTCAAGTGCTCCTACGAAATATTTCATAATATTCCACTCATTTTAGTGCTTGCAATTACTAAATAAGCTACCATGGCTCCAAAGAAAGCTCCTAGTGCCAAGCCTGTGGTAAAGAAGGTGAGAAATATGTACAGTGACAAAGTCTTGGGCCATTTTAAGGAAGTGTTAAAGAGACGCCAGAAACAGAGCTCTCTCCACAGTTACTTTGCGAGACAGGACTAGAGTGACTCTCAAGGTGGTCCTAGTGGCATTAAGAAACAGAGAAGAGAAGCAACCCCAGAGAAGCAATTGGTACCTGAGGTGTTGCTGGAAGGGGATTCCCCTTCCAAACTGTAAACAATCCAATCTCTCTCCTCCTCCAATCTCCCATACACTAAGAAGAATCTCCAATAAAGGTAAGTGTTATGCTGTTAATGTTTCATTCATCATTTCCCATTGTATTGTTTATGTACTATATGTATATTTCATGTAAAAAATTTTTTTTGTTTTAATACTTCTGGGTGTCAGGAACGGATTAATTGTATTTACATTATTTCTTATGGGGAAAATTGATTCGCAAATTGTAAATTTCGTTTATAGTAGCTCCTCCAGGAACGGATTAATTACGAAAAACGAGGGACCACTGTACTAGTTAAAAAGTTACAAAATACAGAATGTGAAAACATCCATCACAAATGAGATGAATTAACATGGCAGTTTGAAGTATAGTATGTACAAACATTTTAGTGCCTAAGCAATTATCATACAGATCTTTCCATAAATTTCTTATTATTCATATTTTTTTATATCTCTAATAAAAACATAACATTAAGATAAAACCATGCAGCATGGTATAAATTTCAGCACATGAACATTCCAAGTTCTGAAAGTAAACCACAAAATACGAAACAATCTTATTGTTATCGGTACATCTGTGGGGCGACCTCATGTATTAGATATATAAACTCTCTCTCACTTTAATGGCAAGTTTATTTTAATAGGAAAAAATTAGACAGGTCAATAAGCAATAGAGGAATAGCACAATACCTTCGAGACTCTCTCTGTTGAGAGTTTTGTGGTGGAATCATTACGACGCTGAGTTAAAACAATTGTAAACACTGCATGGGAACGAGAAGATGTTTCATTCATGTTGGTAGCTGCCACCGTTCTGTGAATAATTAAATATGGTAAGTACCATAATGCGCAAATCCTAAAATTATGCAATAATGTTTGAGTTCCCTGAAAGTTATATAAACTTAGAAACATTATTTAAGGTTTATATAGGTAATGAGAGTAAAAAGTGATCTTTTGAAGCAGTTTTGGCAGTTTGGAGGGATATGTTGTGTATCTTCATACATATATGCTTCTAAACTGTTGTGTTTTGGGCACCTCTGCAAAAACAGTAATTATGTATGAGTGAGATGAAAGTGTTGAATGATGATGAAAGTATTTTCTTTTTGGGTCACCCTGCCTCGGTGGGAGATATGTTTGGAGGGATATGTTGTGTATCTTTATGTGTGTATGCTTCTAGACTGTTGTATTCTGAGCACCTCTGCAAAAACAGTGATAATGTGCGAGTGTGGTGAAAGTGTTGAATGATGATGAAAGTATTTTCTTTTTTGGGGATTTTCTTTCTTTTTTTGGGTCACCCTGCCTCGGTGGGAGAGGGCCGACTTGTTGAAAAAAAAAAAAATATATATATATATATATATTTCCTAGGTAGTAGGTTGGTAGACAGCAACCGCCCAGGGAGGTACTACCGTCCTGCCAAGTGAGTGTAAAACGAAAGCCTGTAATTGTTTTACATGATGGTAGGATTGCTGGTGTCTTTTGTCTGTCTCATAAATATGCAAGATTACAGGTAAGTCTTGCTGCTTCTACTTACACTTAGGTCACACTACACATACATGTACAAGCATATATATACACACCCCTCTGGGTTTTCTTCTATTTTCTTCCTAATTCTTGTTCTTGTTTATTTCCTCTTATCTCCATGGGGAAGTGGAACAGAATTCTTCCTCCGTAAGCCATGCGTGTTGTAGGAGGCGACTAAAATGCTGGGAGCAAGGGGCTAGTAACCCCTTCTCCTGTATATATTACTAAATGTAAAAGGAGAAACTTTCATTTTTCCTTTTGGGCCACCTCACCTCGGTGGGATACGGCCGGTTTGTTGAAAGAAAAAAAAAAATATATAATATGTATATACATATATATATATATTTCTTTCTTTCTTTCAACACACCGGCCGTCTCCCACCGAGGCAGGGTGACCCAAAAAAAGAAAGAAAATCCCCAAAAAGAAAATACTTTCATCATCATTCAACACTTTCACCACACTCGCACATTATCACTGTTTTTGCAGAGGTGCTCAGAATACAACAGTCTAGAAAAATACACACATAAAGATACACAACATATCCCTCCAAACTGCCAATATCCCAAACCCCTCCTTTAAAGTGCAGGCATTGTACTTCCCATTTCCAGGACTCAAGTTCGACTATATGAAAATAACCGGTTTCCCTGAATCCCTTCACTAAATATTACCCTGCTCACACTCCAACAGATCGTCAGGTCCCAAGTACCATTCGTCTCCATTCACTCCTATCTAACACGCTCACGCACGCTTGCTGGAAGTCCAAGCCCCTTACCCACAAAACCTCCTTTACCCCCTCTCTCCAACCCTTTCGAGGACGACCCCTACCCCGCCTTCCTTCCCCTATAGATTTATATGCTTTCCATGTCATTCTACTTTGATCCATTCTCTCTAAATGACCAAACCACCTCAACAACCCCTCTTCTGCCCTCTGACTAATACTTTTATTAACTCCACACCTTCTCCTAATTTCCACACTCCGAATTTTCTGCATAATATTTAAACCACACATTGCCCTTAAACAGGACATCTCCACTGCCTCCAACCGTCTCCTCGCTGCTGCATTTACCACCCAAGCTTCACACCCATATAAGAGTGTTGGTACTACTATGCTTTCATACATTCCCTTCTTTGCCTCCATAGATAACGTTTTTTGACTCCACATATACCTCAACGCACCACTCACCTTTTTTCCCTCATCAATTCTATGATTAACCTCATCCTTCATAAATCCATCCGCCGACACGTCAACTCCCAAGTATCTGAAAACATTCACTTCTTCCATACTCCTCCTCCCCAATTTGATATCCAATTTTTCTTTATCTAAATCATTTGACACACTCATCACCTTACTCTTTTCTATGTTCACTTTCAACTTTCTACCTTTACACACATTCCCAAACTCATCCACTAACCTTTGCAATTTTTCTTTAGAATCTCCCATAAGCACAGTATCATCAGCAAAAAGTAACTGTGTCAATTCCCATTTTGAATTTGATTCCCCATAATTTAATCCCACCCCTCTCCCAAACACCCTAGCATTTACTTCCTTTACAACCCCATCTATAAATATATTAAACAACCATGGTGACATTACACATCCCTGTCTAAGACCTACTTTTACCGGGAAGTAGTCTCCCTCTCTTCTACACACCCTAACCTGAGCCTCACTATCCTCATAAAAACTCTTTACAGCATTTAATAACTTACCACCTATTCCATATACTTGCAACATCTGCCACATTGCTCCTCTATCCACTCTATCATATGCCTTTTCTAAATCCATAAATGCAATAAAAACTTCCCTATCTTTATCTAAATACTGTTCACATATATGCTTCAATGTAAACACCTGATCTACACATCCCCTACCCACTCTAAAACCTCCTTGCTCATCCGCAATCCTACATTCTGTCTTACCTCTAATTCTTTCAATTATAACCCTACCGTACACTTTTCCTGGTATACTCAGTAAGCTTATTCCTCTATAATTTTTACAGTCTCTTTTGTCCCCTTTCCCTTTATATAAAGGGACTATACATGCTCTCTGCCAATCTCTAGGTACCTTCCCCTCTTTCATACATTTATTAAACAAAAGTACCAGCCACTCCAACACTATATCCCCCCCTGCTTTTAACATTTCTGTCATGATCCCATCAGTTCCAGCTGCTTTACCCCCTTTCATTTTACGTAATGCCTCACGTACCTCCCCCACACTTACATTCTGCTCTTCTTCACTCCTAAAAGATGGTATACCTCCCTGACCAGTGCATGAAATTACTGCCTCTGTTTCTTCCTTAACATTTAAAAGTTCCTCAAAATATTCTCGCCATCTACCCAATACCTCCATCTCCCCATCTACTAACTCCCCTACTCTGTTTTTAACTGACAAATCCATATTTTCCCTAGGCTTTCTTAACTTGTTTAACTCACTCCAAAATTTTTTCTTATTTTCATTAAAATTTCTTGACAGTGCCTCTCCCACTCTATCATCTGCTCTCCTTTTGCACTCTCTCACCACTCTCTTTACCTTTCTTTTACTCTCCATATACTCTGCTCTTCTTATAACACTTCTGCTTTGTAAAAACCTCTCATAAGCTACCTTTTTCTCTTTTATCACACCCTTTACTTCATCATTCCACCAATCACTCCTCTTTCCTCCTGCCCCCACCCTCCTATAACCACAAACTTCTGCCCCACATTCTAATACTGCATTTTTAAAACTATTCCAACCCTCTTCAACCCCCCCACTACTCATCTTTGCACTAGCCCACCTTTCTGCCAATAGTCGCTTATATCTCACCCGAACTTCCTCCTCCCTTAGTTTATACACTTTCACCTCCCTCTTACTTGTTGTTGCCACCTTCCTCTTTTCCCATCTACCTCTTACTCTAACTGTAGCTACAACTAAATAATGATCCGATATATCAGTTGCCCCTCTATAAACATGTACATCCTGGAGCCTACCCATCAACCTTTTATCCACCAATACATAATCTAATAAACTACTTTCATTACGTGCTACATCATACCTTGTATATTTATTTATCCTCTTTTTCATAAAATATGTATTACTTATTACCAAATTTCTTTCTACACATAGCTCAATTAAAGGCTCCCCATTTACATTTACCCCTGGCACCCCAAATTTACCTACTACTCCCTCCATAACATTTTTACCCACTTTAGCATTAAAATCCCCAACCACCATTACTCTCACACTTGATTCAAAACTCCCCACGCATTCACTCAACATTTCCCAAAATCTCTCTCTCTCCTCTACACTTCTCTCTTCTCCAGGTGCATACACGCTTATTATAACCCACTTTTCACATCCAATCTTTATTTTACTCCACATAATCCTTGAATTAATACATTTATAGTCCCTCTTTTCCTGCCATAGCTTATCCTTCAACATTATATATATATATATATATATGGGGTCGAAGAGGTATGGGGTAGGTTTAAAAATGTAGTGTTAGAGTGTTCAGCAGAAGTTTGTGGTTACAGGAAAGTGGGTGCAGGAGGGAAGAGGAGCGATTGGTGGAATGATGATGTAAAGAGAGTAGTAAGGGAGAAAAAGTTAGCATATGAGAAGTTTTTACAAAGTAGAAGTGATGCAAGGAGGGAAGAGTATATGGAGAAAAAGAGAGAAGTTAAGAGAGTGGTGAAGCAATGTAAAAAGAGAGCAAATGAGAGAGTGGGTGAGATGTTATCAACAAATTTTGTTGAAAATAAGAAAAAGTTTTGGAGTGAGATTAACAAGTTAAGAAAGCCTAGAGAACAAATGGATTTGTCAGTTAAAAATAGGAGAGGAGAGTCATTAAATGGAGAGTTAGAGGTATTGGGAAGATGGAGGGAATATTTTGAGGAATTGTTAAATGTTGATGAAGATAGGGAAGCTGTGATTTCGTGTATAGGGCAAGGAGGAATAACATCTTGTAGGAGTGAGGAAGAGCCAGTTGTGAGTGTGGGGGAAGTTCGTGAGGCAGTAGGTAAAATGAAAGGGGGCAAGGCAGCCGGGATTGATGGGATAAAGATAGAAATGTTAAAAGCAGGTGGGGATATAGTTTTGGAGTGGTTGGTGCAATTATTTAATAAATGTATGGAAGAGGGTAAGGTACCTAGGGATTGGCAGAGAGCATGCATAGTTCCTTTGTATAAAGGCAAAGGGGATAAAAGAGAGTGCAAAAATTATAGGGGGATAAGTCTGTTGAGTGTACCTGGTAAAGTGTATGGTAGAGTTATAATTGAAAGAATTAAGAGTAAGACGGAGAATAGGATAGCAGATGAACAAGGAGGCTTTAGGAAAGGTAGGGGGTGTGTGGACCAGGTGTTTACAGTGAAACATATAAGTGAACAGTATTTAGATAAGGCTAAAGAGGTCTTTGTGGCATTTATGGATTTGGAAAAGGCGTATGACAGGGTGGATAGGGGGGCAATGTGGCAGATGTTGCAAGTGTATGGTGTAGGAGGTAGGTTACTGAAAGCAGTGAAGAGTTTTTACGAGGATAGTGAGGCTCAAGTTAGAGTATGTAGGAAAGAGGGAAATTTTTTCCCAGTAAAAGTAGGCCTTAGACAAGGATGTGTGATGTCACCGTGGTTGTTTAATATATTTATAGATGGGGTTGTAAGAGAAGTAAATGCGAGGGTCTTGGCAAGAGGCGTGGAGTTAAAAGATAAAGAATCACACACAAAGTGGGAGTTGTCACAGCTGCTCTTTGCTGATGACACTGTGCTCTTGGGAGATTCTGAAGAGAAGTTGCAGAGATTGGTGGATGAATTTGGTAGGGTGTGCAAAAGAAGAAAATTAAAGGTGAATACAGGAAAGAGTAAGGTTATGAGGATAACAAAAAGATTAGGTGATGAAAGATTGAATATCAGATTGGAGGGAGAGAGTATGGAGGAGGTGAACGTATTCAGATATTTGGGAGTGGACGTGTCAGCGGATGGGTCTATGAAAGATGAGGTGAATCATAGAATTGATGAGGGAAAAAGAGTGAGTGGTGCACTTAGGAGTCTGTGGAGACAAAGAACTTTGTCCTTGGAGGCAAAGAGGGGAATGTATGAGAGTATAGTTTTACCAACGCTCTTATATGGGTGTGAAGCGTGGGTGATGAATGTTGCAGCGAGGAGAAGGCTGGAGGCAGTGGAGATGTCGTGTCTGAGGGCAATGTGTGGTGTGAATATAATGCAGAGAATTCGTAGTTTGGAAGTTAGGAGGAGGTGCGGGATTACCAAAACTGTTGTCCAGAGGGCTGAGGAAGGGTTGTTGAGGTGGTTCGGACATGTAGAGAGAATGGAGCGAAACAGAATGACTTCAAGAGTGTATCAGTCTGTAGTGGAAGGAAGGCGGGGTAGGGGTCGGCCTAAGAAGGGTTGGAGGGAGGGGGTAAAGGAGGTTTTGTGTGCGAGGGGCTTGGACTTCCAGCAGGCATGCGTGAGCGTGTTTGATAGGAGTGAATGGAGACAAATGGTTTTTAATACTTGACGTGCTGTTGGAGTGTGAGCAAAGTAACATTTATGAAGGGATTCAGGGAAACCGGCAGGCCGGACTTGAGTCCTGGAGATGGGAAGTACAGTGCCTGCACTCTGAAGGAGGGGTGTTAATGTTGCAGTTTAAAAACTGTAGTGTAAAGCACCCTTCTGGCAAGACAGTGATGGAGTGAATGATGGTGAAAGTTTTTCTTTTTCGGGCCACCCTGCCTTGGTGGGAATCGGCCTGTGTGATAATAAAAAAAAAAATATATATATATATATATATACAGTGGACCCCCGCATAACGATGGCATCGCATAGCGATTTTTCCGCATAACGATTACTTTTATCGCAAAATTTTTGCCGCGCATACCGATTAAAAACCCGCATACCGATTTTCGTCCGAGACGCGTCCAATGTGCCCTCAGCCAGCCTCACATGTGCCGCTCCGTCCCATTGTTTACCAGCCAGCCTCCGCGGTAACATCCAAGCATACACTCGGAATATTTCGTATTATTACAGTATTTTCGGTGCTGTTTCTGGAAAATAAGTGACCATGGGCCCCAAGAAAGCTTCTAGTGCCAACCCTGTGGTAAAAAGGGTGAGAATTAGTATGGAAATTAAGAAAGATTTTGAAGGGTTTGGGGCTAACCCTGAGAAGCCTATGCCAGTTGTGGAATCCATTGTGCCTACTTCAAAGATTAAGGAAATGTGTGCAGAGTGGGTTGAACTGCAAACCTTTATAGATGAAAATCACCCTGACACAGCTGTTGCAAGCCGTGCTTGTGACTATTTCAATGACAATGTTATGGCCCATTTTAGGAAAGTCTTGAAGGAACGGGAGGTACAGAGCTCTATGGACAGATTTGTTGTGCGACAGAGGTCCAGTGACTCTGAAGCTGGTCCTAGTGGCATTAAAAGAAGAAGGGAAGTAACCCCAGAAAAGGACTTGCTACCTCAAGTCCTAATGGAAGGGGATTCCCCTTCTAAACAGTAAGAAGATAATGCTCTCCCCTCCTCCCATCCCATCAATCATCACCAGATCTTCAATAAAAGTAAGTGTCATGTAATTGTGCATGCCTTTTTCAGTTTGTGTGTATTAAAATTAACATTTCATGTGGTAAAAAAAATTTTTTTTCATACTTTTGGGCGTCTTGCACGGATTAATTTTATTTCCATTATTTCTTATGGGGAAAATTCATTCGCATAACGATTATTTCGCATAACGATGAGCCCTCTTGCACGGATTAAAATCGTTAACCGGGGGTCCACTGTATATATATATATATATATATATATATATATATATATATATATATCTCTTTCTTTCAACACACCGGCCGTATCCCACCGAGGCGGGGTGGCCCAAAAGGAAAAACGAAAGTTTCTCCTTTTACATCTAGTAATATATACAGGAGAAGACGTTACTAGCCCCTTGCTCCCGGCATTTTAGTCGCCTCTTACAACACGCATGGCTTACGGAGGAAGAATTCTGTTCCACTTCCCCATGGAGATAAGAGGAAATAAACAAGAATAAGAACTAGAAAGAAAATAGAAGAAAACCCAGAGGGGTGTATATATATGTGCTTGTACATGTATGTGTAGTGTGACCTAAGTGTAAGTAGAAGTAGCAAGACGTACCTGAAATCTTGCATGTTCATGAGACAGAAAAAAGGACACCAGCAATCCTACCATCATGTAAAACAATTACAGGCTTTCGTTTTACACTCACTTGGCAGGACGGTAGTACCTCCCTGGGTGGTTGCTGTCTACCAACCTACTACCTACATATATATATATATATATATATATCCTAGGTAGTAGGTTGGTAGACAGCAACCGCCCAGGGAAGTACTACCGTCCAGCCAAGTGAGTGTAAAACGAAAGCCTGTAATTGTTTTACATGATGGTAGGATTGCTGGTGTCCTTTTTTCTGTCTCATGAACATGCAAGATTTCAGGTACGTCTTGCTACTTCTACTTACACTTAGGTCACACTACACATACATGTACAAGCACATATATACACACCCCTCTGGGTTTTCTTCTATTTTCTTTCTAGTTCTTATTCTTGTTTATTTCCTCTTATCTCCATGGGGAAGTGGAACAGAATTCTTCCTCCGTAAGCCATGCGTGTTGTAAGAGGCAACTAAAATGCCGGGAGCAAGGGGCTAGTAACCTCTTCTCCTGTATATATTACTAAATGTAAAAGGAGAAACTTTCGTTTTTCCTTTTGGGCCACCCCACCTCGGTGGGATACGGCCGGTGTGTTGAAAGAAAGAATATATATATATATATATATATAGATATATATATATATAGATATATACATATATATATATATATATTGGCAGTTTGGAGGGGTATGTTGTGTATCTTTATACGTATATGCTTCCAAGCTGTTGTATTCTGAGCACCTCTGCAAAACAAGTGATAATGTGTGAGTGTGGTGAAAGTGTTGAATGATGATGAAAGTATTTTCTTTTTGGGGATTTTCTTTCTTTTTTGGGTCACCCTGCCTCAGTGGGAGATGGCCGACTTGTTGGGAACATTGGGCATGATTTCTTACACCTGCTGCTCATGTTCAGCTAACAGTAAGTAGGTAACTGGGTGCTAGCCGACTGGTGTGGGTTGCATCCTGAGGGTGGTAGTATACCTTAGATAACGGTGTGCTTTGAAATGAGTTGAGGTAAGATAACAGCTCTTGATTTGTGTAAAAAAAAAAAAATCAAAATTATATTCAGAGATACACACCTGGCTTTGTTTCCTTCATCTATTAAATTGTGAATGTCTTCATAGGTTGTGACTGCCAATTTTGCGAGGTCTTCCACATATGGACCAAGGAGAGGATGCTCACGCACACGAAGATTGTTTTGTTTCTTAGGATTCAGCAGGTCCCTTACACGTTCACAGTAGATTTCCATGTAACTTACCTGTCATAAATTTTTTTTTTAATTTCACATACATGAATGCTGTATATTCAAGTACTGGACTGCACTTTAACAGGCTTCCAGCATTACTAATTCATGAACAGTTTTATAATGTTATAAAATTTTGAGTACAGGAGGGCCCTGCTATATAGCAGGTCAGATTTCAGGCTACTACACTAAAGTGAAAATCACTGTAGAGTGAAATATAGCCTCTTTTCACTTTCAAATGCATATAAAAGCCTGATAACATGTTTGCACTATCATATATAAGGTGAGAAATAGAGTTAGGCAAGAAAAATGCATATAGAGTACACACATTACTTATCTTAAAATATTTGTGTACTTAGCTTTTAGTGAGTCGTGAATATATTTATCCCAAGAAGCGTGAATAAACGAAGGATGGGTATAACTGAAAAACTGCTGTATTAGTGAAACGATGTAAAGCGAAGTGCTGTAACGCTAGGCACTCCTGTACATTACATCAAATTTTTGTATTAATATTCACTTACTACTCTTATAGTATGATACGGTATGGTACAGTATTTGCACAGACAGTGTACAACTGCTGTTTCTAAAAAAAATATTTGAATACTGATTTAACTATATGTACTTTTATTAATAATAAGTTTCTATGAATGAACCCAAGCAGAGTTCTTATATTTCTTTGCATTTTAAGTTTTAAGTTACAAAAATAAACTGATGGAGAAGTACATTAGAGATATACCCACAGCATGACTTAAGAAATCGTAATGACACGATTGCAAATAAACCATACCCCCGGCCGGGATTGAACCCGCGGTCATAGAGTCTCAAAACTCCAGCCCGTCGCGCTAGCCACTAGACCAGCTAGCCACAATAAGATTCATCCAACTAGGTATATTTCTACACCATAGGAAAGTTAGCACAGGCACCTCTGTGACCACAAATGCAAGTTTTTACAGACGAATCTCCAGCTAGCGTGGCCGTTGACGGCAGTGAAGGGACTTGAGCTAGAGTTCGTCACGGCCACGCTAGCTGGAGATTCGTCTGTAAAAACTTGCATTTGTGGTCACAGAGGTGCCTGTGCTAACTTTCCTATGGTGTAGAAATATACCTAGTTGGATGAATCTTATTGTGGCTAGCTGGTCTAGTGGCTAGCGCGACGGGCTGGAGTTTTGAGACTCTATGACCGCGGGTTCAATCCCGGCCGGGGGTATGGTTTATACCCACAGCAGTTGTGAACTATCAACAGTGATAGAGGTCACCGTCATACCTCAACGGAATACTGCAGCTCCTCATCTTTACAATTTGCAATTCTTCGAAACATGTCTTTACATACAAGAGGAATGATTCCTTCCTGACCCTCCTCTTGTTTACCCATCATTGTGTATGATTTCCCTGCGCCCGTCTGCCCATATGCAAAAATACAAACATTGTAACCTGTTGGAAAGTGAAACTAAAATTAGTATAATATGATAATAAATAAAATACAATAAATCATGGCATAAGCCTTGGTAATAAATACCACAAGTTGGTTTAGA
Source organism: Cherax quadricarinatus (assembly GCF_038502225.1). Taxonomy (NCBI): domain Eukaryota; kingdom Metazoa; phylum Arthropoda; class Malacostraca; order Decapoda; family Parastacidae; genus Cherax; species Cherax quadricarinatus. The sequence continues at coordinate 3,156,276 of NC_091298.1, read as the reverse complement.
AAAACACGTAAGCAAACACTAGGACATATTTATTAGAAAATGTTTCGGTCCTGAGACCATGATCATTTCTAACATACAGAGGTTAAAAGACAGTATATATACTGTCTTTTAAACTCTGTATGTTAGAAGTGATCAAGGTCTCAGGACCGAAATGTTTTCTAATAAATATGTCCTAGTGTTTGCTTACGTGTTTTTCTAAACCACAATAAATCATACAAGTTTATTGGGTGGGGATTGGCAGGTTTGAGGGTTATTTGAATTGTGGATTGGCAGGTTAGAGGGTCATTTGAATTGTGGATTGGCAGATTAGAGGGTCATTTGAATTGTGATGACCATGCACAGCCAGATTAAGAGTTGTGGGGAGGTCCCACGGCAAGCAACCTGTAGGAGCCCCTCATATAAAAACTTCCTTGTCAATTTACATACTGGTGTTATTATATACCATGTAAAATAGCTTTGTGTTTGAGTGTGTAGTATTAATGACTCCTAAGCATCATATTTTTCTACTTCAATAGTTTAGATCCCTTGGGATGGGGGGATCTCCTTTTGTGGGGGATAATGGGGCTAGTGCCCCTGTTGTCCACCCTTTAACCTGGTACTGTATCTCTGCACTACTGGAAGGACAACAAGAGAATGAATGAAAGTAACTGTGCTTTCTTGTTTGAGTCACCCTACCTTAGCAGGAAAAAATCAATGTGTTAAACAAATACTCTACTGTATATATACCAAACAATATTACATATAATACAGCATTTTATTAAAGATATAGGGTGAGTACAGCTAGATAGCATGCAAGTCTTGTGCCCAATGGATGGAGGATTGAGCCTCTACCACTTCTTGCATTATATCACCCACACCAGTTTAGCACTATACGTACTTGAATTAAAAGAAAAAAAAAATGCCATATATTCAGTGGCAGCACAAAGAGGAGGAGGTAAGGGTGAAGTGCCCCTAATCTTCAATGGTCCACCATATAAAAAGAATTAATAATAATAAGACAGTTTCAAGGTAGGTCCCCAGCATCCCCTACCAATTACAGTGCCACTCTTAAGGACCCTCATATATGGAAATTCCGAAGCTGCCCATGCATGTATTACACAATTATTGTACTGGTTTACATGCTCTTTTCTGAAGTACTACTGTACAGTACAGTACTGTAATGTATTAGTGAGATTTTAGTTTTATTAATATATATGTGAAAATTGCAAGTTAAACAAAATTTCCCATAAATGTTTTTCTTAAGCTACATTATCAAATAGATTGGCTGAACAGGAAAGTTCCTTTACCTTCGAAGGCATGTTGCAACATTTCTTCTCCTATATCTCTAAACACGTCAGATTGTGATGCAAAGTTACTGTCATGTACCTGAAACAGAAAATGATAGTAAGGAGATAGGAACAGTTAATGAAACTACGGTAAAGACAATGAAACAATAAAGAAATGAATCAAATAAACACAACTCATAAAACTGAAGACTGACTGATAGTTATTTTATGCTTTGCTAAACCCATCCTGTGGGCATTAAACCCACATACTGAAGATAAATATTTAAATGACATCTTGGTTTGTCCTAGACTATTAAGTCACAACTGTTACTATATCTGATAATGGTTCAAGACTGAAGGAGATTTATCTCTAATTTGTGGATTAGTTGCAAAATGCATTACAGCATGTCCAAACTGAGAAATTCACAACAAGTGAGCATTTAACTTGTCACTAATTCTTACAACAATCATGTACCGTAATTACTGGAAATGAACATTGTTATTATAAAGAAGTGAAAGGGATTCAGCCCCACAGCCCAAGAGTCCTGAGATTATCAAGTGATAAGAAGTGCTACTAAACACTTATCTTCTCCTCCTCTCCATTTAGATAAATGGTTCAGAGAACTGACAAGTTGATATATTAAACACATGTGCAACACTTTGGTAAATTTATTGTAGAAGCATTGTGCTACACAGTGGCTTCATCAGTCCTATACAAAGAAGAATGGTGAAGATCAGAAGAAGTTTGAGGTAATCAGTCCCCCAGCCTGGAGTTGATGTAATTGACTCCAGGGTGGGGGATTGATTACTTCAAACTCCTTCTGATCTTCACCATTATTCTTTGTATAAGACTGATGACATCACTGTGTAGCAAAATGTTTCCTCAATAAAGATACCCAGGTGTTACACAACTGTCTAATTTTTCTCTTCTCCATGTCTCAACTCATAATCATGCTGTCAAAAGCACACACTGTCAGTTTAGGTGGATTAAAATAATGGTAACACTATATGAAGGTAATGACAGGAATTTTATGTAGATAACAGAATTGTAGTGGCAATCTGCGCAAAAACTCACATCATGTGACCAGTATGAGTAGTCGAAGTTGAAGTTCTTGGAGGCATCCTTGCTCCCCGGTGGTGCTTTTGGATTAGTTATACCTGGCACAGAAAAAAAAAATGTTTATAATACCAGCAAAACGATGTACAGATTAAGGTCAAAGTGAATTATTGGATGAAAAAGTAGAAGACAATTTCCTTGTGATAAAGAGTTCTTATTTTATGAATTGATATCTACGTAATTCCTAATGGAGGAAGCTTCTATTTTCATTATGGCTATTCATTATGGAAAATAACTAAAAATCATGAAAAATACCTAAAAAAAATAACTGAAAGTTATCAAAAATAATGAGAAATGACTAAAAATTATGAAAAATAACAAAGAATTTGGAAAAATAACCATAAATTATGAAAAATAAATAAACATTAACCAAAAAATGTCACTCCATTTGAAGTATTTTTTTATGCTATTTAAGAATATGCACTTAAAAACATAATAAGAGACACTTTTAGCATGATACAAGGCTGTTTTCTCTCGTTTGTTTCTTAACTGCCCGAGGCACCTTTTGCAGCACATTTAACTTATAAAAACTCTCATAACTATCTATGAAAACTGTATATACAGGATTTTTCATGTTTGTGGGGGAGAAATTGATCCAACAAACAGTGTCATCATGACCATTTTCCACTTTGAGAGAAAAAGTTTTTTCGCCCCCAAAAATCCCTGAACTATAGTTCAGCATTTTTCACCATTTTCGGCGGGATTTTCAAAATTCATTAAAATTACACCAGGTGTACTATTTTCTATACTGATTCAGAATATACACTTAAAAATGTAATATGAGATAGTTTTAGCATCATACGAGGTCTTAAACAGAGGATTAATACAACAGTTGATCTATAGCTAATACTGTCTATAAAGATAAAACAAGAAATTTATAATGAAGAAGATGCATCTATGTATATACATAAATATCCTGTAAATTATAGTACTGCTGAACCTCATGTAACACAATTATTTTCATGTGAAGCACCCCATGCATGTCAGATTCACTCCCTCCTAGTCTCATGGGCTCTATCATATTTGTTCTTAAGAGTACACATGAATCCTACTTCCACAGCCTCTTCATTGAAATAATTCCACTTTCCAACCACTCTGAGGCTGAAGAAATGCTTCCTGATGCCCGTGGCTCATGTGTGTGTCCCTGAGTACCCATTCCTGCCTCTCAAACAGCTTATCACTCTCTACCCTACCAATTACTCTGAGTATTTTGTTTATCATGTCTCCCCTGGTTCTTCTGTCCATCAGTGTTGTAAGACTGACTTCCATTACCCTCTCCATACTGCATACTTCAGCACTTTCTCCAGCTTTGTCAGTGTGGGTTCCATACTGGTGCTGCATACTCCTAGATGGGCTTAACATATGTTGTATAAAGGGCCCAGAATGACTGTTGGCTGCAGAGGTTATTTGGTTAATGTGAGGCTCTGACAATATACCAGGCAATATGCTCACCCTTAAGTTTTTCGCTCTGAAAGAGATCTGTGGCTTCTGTCACCAGTCTATACTCCGTGTCCACTCTTCTTGTCTCGTCCTCAATATTGCCTCATTACCTAGCAACTACTGGAGTTGAATTCAAGCAGCCACGTATCTGACCAATCTTGCAGTTTGTCCAGATTAATTTGGTGTCCCGTGGCCTAGTAGGCAATGCTCACACATTGAGCATCTGTGGTTCAATCCAGAGCCAGGTGGAAACACAGGGCGTGTTTCTTTACACCTGCTGTCTAATCCTGATTGGGTTATTGAGGCTAGGGCTTGGGTAGTTTCAAATTTAGGCTGGATAAATGCATGAGTGAGAGGGGTTGGATTTGAGTGGGACTTGCATATCAGAGCTTATTTCTTGGGTAGCATTGAAGGTTGGGTTGGGCAAATGTTTTGTTAGTGGGATGAACTGTAAAGGACTTTCCTAGTATGGGCCAACAGGCCTGCTGCAGTGTTCCTCCTTTCTTATGTTCTTATATTCTTATGTTCTTATGATTTTATTGACGATGATCATACTTACGATTACGAAGGGATCTGCGTTTATGAATTTTTTCTTAATAATGTGCAATGTGTTCAGAGTATATATATTCCCCAAAGAGAAACTAGGTCAAATAATAAGGATCCCAAATGGGTTAACAGGAGGCTAAAGCATCTATTAGGGGAGAAAAGGGGAATTAACAGGCACATCAAAAGAGGAAAGGTTAACCTTACCAATATGTTCAGCTTAAAAGAGAAGTAAAAATGGGGATTAGAAAGGCCAAACGTGACTATGAAATTAGAGTTGCTAATGAATCAAAGACTAATTCAAAAGAGTTCTTTCAGGTGTACAGAATGAAAGTGAGGGAAAAATTGGAAACTGGGAATGGACAGCTGATGGATAACGAAGTGGAAATGTGTTCTCTATTTAATGACTATTTTTTGTCAGTTTTTACACAGAAAGACGTAAATGAGATACCAGAAATTAGCAATTATTCAGTTCCTAATGAATTCAAATTAACTAATATTACTGTCATGAGGGACATGGTTATCAAACAAATAGATAAACTGAAGCAAAATAAGTCCCCGGGACCCGACGAGTTGTTTTCCAAGGTACTTAAAGAATGCAAGATGGAAATTAGTCAGTCATTAATGAGTGTGTTTAATGCATCCATCCTAACTGGTGTTGTGCCAGAGATGTGGAAGAAGGCTAATGTGGTTCCTATATTCAAATCAGGGGATAAGTCCATTTCTTCAAATTACCGTCCAATAAGCCTGACGTCTATAGTAGGCAAATTATGAGAATCAATTATAGCTGATGTTATTAGAAGTCACCTTGAAGAGTATAATTTGATTAATGAATCTCAGCATGGGTTCATGAGAGGTCATTCCTGCCTGACAATAGAACATTTGAGGCAGCAGACAGTGATAAAGAATATGATATTGTTTATTTAGATTTTAGTAAAGCCTTTGATAGAGTACCTCACAAGAGACTCTTAAGAATCTTAAAAGTGGCAGCTCATGGTATAAGAGATAAAGTTCTTGCATGGATAGAAAGCAGAGAGTTTCCATTAATAGGGCCAAATCTGAATGGGGATTAGTCACTAGTGGCATTCCACATGGATCAGTTTAAGGCCCACTCTTGTTCATAATTTACATTAATGACCCTGATGAAGGAATTACAAGTAACATGAGCAAATCTGCTGATGATACAAAGGTAGGCCGTATGATTCATTCTGAGGAGGATGCCAATGAACTCGAGGAGGATTTGGACAAATTAATGTCTTGGTCTGAAAAATGGCAGATGAAGTTCAAAGTGGACAAGTGTAAAGTGCTAGTCCTTGGTAATGAATATAACCCTCGAAGTTATAAACTAGGTGAGGTAGAGCTTGATCATACAGAATGTGAAAAAGACTTGGGAGTCATGGTAAGCAGAAATCTAAAGCCAAGACAGCAGTGCCTAAGTGTGTGCAATAAGGCTAACAGATTACTGGGATTTATTTCAAGAAGTTTAAGTAACATTAGTCCAAAAGTTATTTTACAGCTCTATACATCACTAGTGAGGCCTCATTTGGATTATGCCACTCAGTTTTGGCCTCCTTACTACAGGATGGATATAGACTCATTGGAGAACACACTGAGAAGAATGACTAAAATGATTTACTGTGTAAGGAATCTCCCATATGAAGATAGACTTAGAGCCTTGAATCTCCACTCTCTGGAGAGATGTAGAATGAGGGGAGATATCATCGAAGTGTATAAGTGGATGATGGGCATAAACAAAGGTGATATTGGTACAGTACTGAGGGTGTCGAACCAGGTAAGAACCAGAAATAATTAATTAAAGTTGGATAAATTTAGATTTAGAAAGGACATAGGTAAGTACTGGTTTTCGAACAGAGTTGTGGATACGTGGAACAATCATCCGAGTAGGGTGATTGAGGCTAGGACCTTGGGTAGCTTTAAAGAGAGATTGGGTACGAATGGTATATAATACCGACAAGATGAGATTAAGACACATGTGCAACATCTGGGTATCTTTATTGTAGACGTTTCGCCATCCAGTGGCTTTATCAATACAAATTCTAGGACATAACTTGAAGACAGTAGAACTATGTACAGAAGATGAGGTAATCAGTCCCTCAACCTAGGAGTAGGTGCGAAGAGCACCATAGTCGTGCTATGGTGCTCTTCGCACCTACTCCTAGGTAGAGTGGCAAGTTAAGAGGCAGAGCCAGGTTCTGAGAGTTGACCCATGTAACCGCAAATAAGTGAGTACACAGTTAAGCCAACAGGACCTACAAATACACGCAAAACAAATATTTCAAGGAAGTTGCGATAATTAATATTAGTTGTACAAGGGCTCAACAGGTTTACCAACTAAAGATGAAAAAGGCACAATACCATGACTGGAACAATGCACAAATGGATCACACATTTCCATGAGGACTGAGAGGAGCGACAGAACCAATATACTAGTCTATAGCAAAAGCTTTCAACCAGAAATCTGAAAAAAATGCTACTATGGATGCCAATATAGAAAAGGAAGGATAGACATGAGGTACTGAACTACATGCCAGTATCTAGATTCACATATTGGATGCTTTGGAGAAGCTTCTAAGAAGGGTACTGGAGAATATGGTGAGGAGCAGATCTATCACAAAAACCGGCACAGATTTAGGTATGGGAATTCCAAGCATATAGCTATAATTACTGGAAAACATTGTGTTAATGAAGAATTTAAAGGTATCAAGAAGAAAACTGAGCGAGGTGATGCCGCTTCACTGGAACACACCTATGTGTCAGCACCGTCTTGCTCTAGTTAATATTTATATAGTTAATATTGTTTGCAACACATGTTTAGCCCGTCCTACTGCCATATGGCCCAAGCCTTCATTATCCACGCTAATGAAGGCTTAACATTACTTAACATCGAATAACCCAGATTATGATAAACCATTATTCTACAAAACTAGATTATGTTCCGGCCCACTTTGGACCAATATAAAGCCACGACTTGATAATGGCCCAGGATGCACCGAAACTTAGTTTTAATATACATACAGTATATCTCCAATTTTTTGGTTAGTTGTGAAATGTTCTTGCAGCTGACTATAACTTTCATTCTTCAAGCATAGTTCTCAAACAATGAAGATATCTACAGAAGCAGGCACGGGGATGCTGCCTGAAATAGTCCATTTTACTCGTAAAACTTCATAATATACATAAGAATCACGCCAAGCCTCTGAAGCATACCTCGACATTAAAAAGTAATGTAAAGATATTGAAATTTGTGCTTAAACTTCATAATAAAGTTGGGTATGTCGCCAGCCAGTGTTGCATCACTCACACTCATCACTTGCTGCTGCGAATATAACCCAAACACAAGTTCGTGAAAGTTATTCTAACCTTCACATTTTATAGAGCTCAAACAGCAGGAACTAAACATTCTGAAAGTTTCAAACTTTTTGCAACAATGACCAAGTCGTAGCATATGAAAGGGAGGAGAGGAGGCTGGGTTACAGGAAGGAATATCAGAGGGAGGAGGTTTGGTTACATGAAGGAATATCAGAGAGAGGAGGTTGGGTTACAGGAAGGAATATTAGAGAGAGGAGGCTGGGTTACAGGAAGGAATATTAGAGAGGAGGCTGGGTTACAGGAAGAGGACATGAAGAGAGAGAGGAGGCTGGGTTACATGAAGGAATATTAGAGAAAGGAGGCTGGGTTACATGAAGGAATATTAGAGAGAGGAGGCTGGGTTACATGAAGGAATATTAGAGAGAGGAGGCTGGGTTATAGGAAGGAATATTAGAGAGGAGGCTGGGTTACAGGAAGGAATATCAGAGAGAGGAGGCTGGGTTACATGAAGGAATATTAGAGAGAGGAGGCTGGGTTACATGAAGGAATATTAGAGAGAGGAGGCTGGGTTACATGAAGGAATATTAGAGAGAGGAGGCTGGGTTACATGAAGGAATATTAGAGAAAGGAGGCTGGGTTACATGAAGGAATATTAGAGAGAGGAGGCTGGGTTACATGAAGGAATATTAGAGAGAGGAGGCTGGGTTACAGGAAGGAATATTAGAGAGGAGGCTGGGTTACAGGAAGGAATATTAGAGAGAGGAGGCTGGGTTACATGAAGGAATATTAGAGAGAGGAGGCTGGGTTACATGAAGGAATATTAGAGAGAGGAGGCTGGGTTACAGGAAGGAATATTAGAGAGAGGAGGCTGGGTTACATGAAGGAATATTAGAGAGAGGAGGCTGGGTTACATGAAGGAATATTAGAGGGAGGAGGCTGGGTTACATGAAGGAATATTAGAGAGAGGAGGCTGGGTTACAGGAATGAATATCAGAGAGAGGAGGCTGGGTTACAGGAAGGAATATCAGAGAGAGGAGGTTGGGTTACAGGAAGGAATATCAGAGAGAGGAGGTTGGGTTACATGAAGGAATATCAGAGAGAGGAGGCTGGGTTACAGGAAGGAAAATCAGAGAGAGGAGGTTGGGTTACAGAAAGGAATATCAGAGAGAGGAGGTTGGGTTACATGAAGGAATATCAGAGAGAGGAGGTTGGGTTACATGAAGGAATATCAGAGAAAGGAGGCTGGGTTACAGGAAGGAATATCAGAGAGGAGGTTGGGTTACATGAAGGAATATCAGAGAGAGGAGGTTGGGTTACAGGAAGGAATATCAGAGAGAGGAGGTTGGGTTACATGAAGGAATATCAGAGAGAGGATGTTGGGTTACATGAAGGAATATCAGAGAGAGGAGGTTGGGTTACATGAAGGAATATCAGAGAGAGGAGGTTGGGTTACATGAAGGAATATTAGAGAGAGGAGGTTGGGTTACAGGAAGGAATATCAGAGAGAGGAGGTTGGGTTACATGAAGGAATATCAGAGAGAGGAGGTTGGGTTACATGAAGGAATATCAGAGAGAGGAGGCTGGGTTACAGGAAGGGATATCAGAGAGAGGAGGTTGGGTTACAGGAAGGAATATCAGAGAGAGGAGGTTGGGTTACATGAAGGAATATTAGAGAGGAGGAGGTTGGGTTACAGGAAGGAATATCAGAGAGAGGAGGTTGGGTTACATGAAGGAATATCAGAGAGAGGAGGTTGGGTTACATGAAGGAATATCAGAGAGGAGGCTGGGTTACAGGAAGGAATATCAGAGAGGAGGTTGGGTTACAGGAAGGAATATCAGAGAGAGGAGGTTGGGTTACATGAAGGAATATCAGAGAGAGGAGGTTGGGTTACATGAAGGAATATCAGAGAGGAGGCTGGGTTACAGGAAGGAATATCAGAGAGAGGAGGTTGGGTTACATGAAGGAATATCAGAGAGAGGAGGTTGGGTTACATGAAGGAATATCAGAGAGAGGAGGTTGGGTTACATGAAGGAATATCAGAGAGAGGAGGTTGGGTTACAGGAAGGAATATCAGAGAGAGGAGGTTGGGTTCCATGAAGGAATATCAGAGAGAGGAGGTTGGGTTACATGAAGGAATATCAGAGAGAGGAGGTTGGGTAACAGGAAGGAATATCAGAGAGAGGAGGTTGGGTTACATGAAGGAATATCAGAGAGAGGAGGTTGGGTTACATGAAGGAATATCAGAGAGAGGAGATTGGGTTACAGGAAGGAATATCAGAGAGAGGAGGTTGGGTTACAGGAAGGAATATCAAAGAGAGGAGGTTGGGTTACATGAAGGAATATCAGAGAGAGGAGATTGGGTTACAGGAAGGAATATCAGAGAGAGGAGGATGGGTTACATGAAGGAATATCAGAGAGGAGGTTGGGTTACATGAAGGAATATCAGAGAGAGGAGGTTGGGTTACAGGAAGGAATATCAAAGAGAGGAGGTTGGGTTACATGAAGGAATATCAGAGAGAGGAGGTTGGGTTACATGAAGGAATATCAGAGAGAGGAGGTTGGGTTACATGAAGGAATATCAGAGAGAGGAGGTTGGGTTACATGAAGGAATATCAGAGAGAGGAGGTTGGGTTACATGAAGGAATATCAGAGAGAGGAGGCTGGGTTACAGGAAGGAATATCAGAGAGAGGAGGCTGGGTTACAGGAAGGAATATCAGAGAGAGGAGGTTGGGTTACAGGAAGGAATATCAGAGAGAGGAGGTTGGGTTACATGAAGGAATATCAGAGAGAGGAGGTTGGGTTACAGGAAGGAATATCAGAGAGAGGAGGCTGGGATACAGGAAGGAATATCAGAGAGAGGAGGTTGGGTTACAGGAACGAATATCAGAGAGAGGTTGGGTTACAGGAAGGAATATCAGAGAGAGGAGGTTGGGTTACATGAAGGAATATCAGAGAGAGGAGGTTGGGTTACAGGAAGGAATATCAGAGAGAGGAGGTTGGGTTACATGAAGGAATATCAGAGAGAGGAGGTTGGGTTACAGGAAGGAATATCAGAGAGAGGAGGCTGGGTTACAGGAAGGAATATCAGAGAGAGGAGGTTGGGTTACAGGAAGGAATATCAGAGAGAGGAGGTTGGGTTACATGAAGGAATATCAGAGAGAGGAGGTTGGGTTACAGGAAGGAATATCAGAGAGAGGAGGCTGGGTTACAGGAAGGAATATCAGAGAGAGGAGGTTGGGTTACATGAAGGAACATCAGAGAGAGGAGGTTGGGTTACAGGAAGGAATATCAGAGAGAGGAGGTTGGGTTACATGAAGGAATATCAGAGAGAGGAGGCTGGGTTACAGGAAGGAACATCAGAGAAAGGAGGTTGGGTTACAGGAAGGAATATCAGAGAAAGGAGGTTGGGTTACAGGAAGGAATATCAGAGGGAGGAGGTTGGGTTACAGAAAGGAATATCAGAGAGAGGAGGTTGGGTTACAGGAAGGAATATCAGAGAGAGGAGGCTGGGTTACAGGAAGAAATATCAGAGAAAGGAGGTTGGGTTACATGAAGGAATATCAGAGGGAGGAGGTTGGGTTACATGAAGGAATATCAGAGGAGGAGGAGGCTGGGTTACAGGAAGGAATATCAGAGAGAGGAGGCTGGGTTACAGGAAGGAATATCAGAGAAAGGAGGTTGGGTTACAGGAAGGAATATCAGAGAGAGGAGGCCGGGTTACAGGAAGGAATATCTGAGAAAGGAGGTTGGGTTACAGGAAGGAATATCAGAGGGAGGAGGTTGGGTTACATGAAGGAATATCAGAGAGAGGAGGCTGGGTTACAGGAAGGAATATCTGAGAAAGGAGGTTGGGTTACAGGAAGGAATATCAGAGAGAGGAGGCCGGGTTACAGGAAGGAATATCTGAGAAAGGAGGTTGGGTTACAGGAAGGAATATCAGAGAGAGGAGGTTGGGTTACATGAAGGAATATCAGAGGAGGAGGAGGCTGGGTTACAGGAAGGAATATCAGAGAGAGGAGGCTGGGTTACAGGAAGGAATATCAGAGAAAGGAGGTTGGGTTACAGGAAGGAATATCAGAGGGAGGAGGTTGGGTTACATGAAGGAATATCAGAGAGAGGAGGTTGGGTTACAGGAAGGAATATCAGAGAGAGGAGGCTGGGTTACAGGAAGGAATATCAGAGAGAGGAGGCTGGGTTGCAGGGAAGAATATCAGAGAGAGGAGGCTGGGTTGCAGGAAAGAATATCAGAGAGGAGGCTGGGTTGCAGGGAAGAATATCAGAGAGAGGAGGCTGGGTTGCAGGAAGGAATATCAGAGAGAGGAGGTTGGGTTACATGAAGGAATATTAGAGAGAGGAGGTTGGGTTACAGGAAGGAATATCAGAGAGAGGAGGTTGGGTTACATGAAGGAATATCAGAGAGAGGAGGTTGGGTTACATGAAGGAATATCAGAGAGAGGAGGTTGGGTTACATGAAGGAATATCAGAGAGAGGAGGTTGGGTTACAGGAAGGAATATCAGAGAGAGGAGGTTGGGTTCCATGAAGGAATATCAGAGAGAGGAGGTTGGGTTACATGAAGGAATATCAGAGAGAGGAGGTTGGGTTACAGGAAGGAATATCAGAGAGAGGAGGTTGGGTTACATGAAGGAATATCAGAGAGAGGAGGTTGGGTTACATGAAGGAATATCAGAGAGAGGAGATTGGGTTACAGGAAGGAATATCAGAGAGAGGAGGTTGGGTTACATGAAGGAATATCAGAGAGGAGGTTGGGTTACATGAAGGAATATCAGAGAGAGGAGGTTGGGTTACAGGAAGGAATATCAAAGAGAGGAGGTTGGGTTACATGAAGGAATATCAGAGAGAGGAGATTGGGTTACAGGAAGGAATATCAGAGAGAGGAGGTTGGGTTACATGAAGGAATATCAGAGAGGAGGTTGGGTTACATGAAGGAATATCAGAGAGAGGAGGTTGGGTTACAGGAAGGAATATCAAAGAGAGGAGGTTGGGTTACATGAAGGAATATCAGAGAGAGGAGGTTGGGTTACATGAAGGAATATCAGAGAGAGGAGGTTGGGTTACATGAAGGAATATCAGAGAGAGGAGGTTGGGTTACATGAAGGAATATCAGAGAGAGGAGGTTGGGTTACATGAAGGAATATCAGAGAGGAGGTTGGGTTACATGAAGGAATATCAGAGAGAGGAGGCTGGGTTACAGGAAGGAATATCAGAGAGAGGAGGTTGGGTTACAGGAAGGAATATCAGAGAGAGGAGGTTGGGTTACATGAAGGAATATCAGAGAGAGGAGGTTGGGTTACATGAAGGAATATCAGAGAGAGGAGGTTGGGTTACAGGAAGGAATATCAAGAGAGAGGAGGCTGGGATACAGGAAGGAATATCAGAGAGAGGAGGTTGGGTTACATGAAGGAATATCAGAGAGAGGAGGTTGGGTTACATGAACGAATATCAGAGAGAGGTTGGGTTACAGGAAGGAATATCAGAGAGAGGAGGTTGGGTTACATGAAGGAATATCAGAGAGAGGAGGTTGGGTTACAGGAAGGAATATCAGAGAGAGGAGGTTGGGTTACATGAAGGAATATCAGAGAGAGGAGGTTGGGTTACAGGAAGGAATATCAGAGAGAGGAGGCTGGGTTACAGGAAGGAATATCAGAGAGAGGAGGTTGGGTTACAGGAAGGAATATCAGAGAGAGGAGGTTGGGTTACATGAAGGAATATCAGAGAGAGGAGGCTGGGTTACAGGAAGGAATATCAGAGAGAGGAGGTTGGGTTACAGGAAGGAATATCAGAGAGAGGAGGCTGGGTTACAGGAAGGAATATCAGAGAGAGGAGGTTGGGTTACATGAAGGAACATCAGAGAGAGGAGGTTGGGTTACAGGAAGGAATATCAGAGAGAGGAGGTTGGGTTACATGAAGGAATATCAGAGAGAGGAGGCTGGGTTACAGGAAGGAATATCAGAGAAAGGAGGTTGGGTTACAGGAAGGAATATCAGAGAAAGGAGGTTGGGTTACAGGAAGGAATATCAGAGAGAGGAGGTTGGGTTACAGGAAGGAATATCAGAGAGAGGAGGCTGGGTTACAGGAAGAAATATCAGAGAAAGGAGGTTGGGTTACATGAAGGAATATCAGAGGGAGGAGGTTGGGTTACATGAAGGAATATCAGAGAAAGGAGGCTGGGTTACAGGAAGTAATATCAGAGGGAGTAGGTTGGGTTACATGAAGGAATATCAGAGAGAGGAGGCCGGGTTACAGGAAGGAATATCTGAGAAAGGAGGTTGGGTTACAGGAAGGAATATTAGAGAGAGGAGGTTGGGTTATATGAAGGAATATCAGAGGAGGAGGAGGCTGGGTTACAGGAAGGAATATGAGAGAGGAGGCTGGGTTACAGGAAGGAATATCAGAGAAAGGAGGTTGGGTTACAGGAAGGAATATCAGAGGGAGGAGGTTGGGTTACATGAAGGAATATCAGAGAGAGGAGGTTGGGTTACAGGAAGGAATATCAGAGAGAGGAGGCTGGGTTACAGGAAGGAATATCAGAGAGAGGAGGCTGGGTTGCAGGGAAGAATATCAGAGAGAGGAGGCTGGGTTGCAGGGAAGAATATCAGAGAGGAGGCTGGGTTGCAGGGAAGAATATCAGAGAGAGGAGGCTGGGTTGCAGGAAGGAATATCAGAGAGAGGAGGTTGGGTTACATGAAGGAACATCAGAGAGAGGAGGTTGGGTTATAGGAAGGAATATCAGAGAGAGGAGGTTGGTTTACATGAAGGAATATCAGAGAGAGGAGGCTGGGTTACAGGAAGGAATATCAGAGAAAGGAGGTTGGGTTACAGGAAGGAATATCAGAGAAAGGAGGTTGGGTTACAGGAAGGAATATCAGAGGGAGGAGGTTGGGTTACAGGAAGGAATATAAGAGAGAGGAGGTTGGGTTACAGGAAGGAATATCAGAGAAAGGAGGTTGGGTTACATGAAGGAATATCAGAGGGAGGAGGTTGGGTTACATGAAGGAATATCAGAGGGAGGAGGTTGGGTTACATGAAGGAATATCAGAGAGAGGAGGCTGGGTTACAGGAAGTAATATCAGAGGGAGTAGGTTGGGTTACATGAAGGAATATCAGAGAGAGGAGGCCGGGTTACAGGAAGGAATATCAGAGAAAGGAGATTGGGTTACAGGAAGGAATATCAGAGAGAGGAGGTTGGGTTACAGAAAGGAATATTAGAGAGTGGAAGCTGGGGTGGTTGGAGAGCTGGTCATTGACTACATGTCTTCTACTCAATAAATTATTTTTACACGATAAATGAAGCCTCTCACGTAAAAGGCGTAAAAACCACTGGAGAAGTATACAAGTCACCAATATCACTCAGTTCACCAAGGGTAAGCCACCATTTAATGCTACCCTTGTCAGTCAAATGATCAATGAAAACCTTAACTTCAAATAAAAAAGTCTTTCCAAGCCGCTGCCACAGTGCCAGCACCACTGAGCTTGTCATCTTTTGAACAAGACCTGTGTCAGGGGTTTTACCTACAACGACGAATACCATAAAAATAGTGGCGTACGAGGGCCCCCCTCCACACAGCTACTCTCATTATACACTATTACTGCATTACTCTCATTACGTCAGTCTGCCTCAACCCCCCCCTCCCCCTCATACGCATCTTGTAATCATCTTCACTCTCACTAATACCATGTTATCCTCCCTCTCTCCTCCCTTGTAATGTAATTACCCCTTTCCTTCCTTGTAACGTAATCACCATCTCCCCTTTGTAGTGTAATAATTCTCTTCTCTCCTGTAACGTAATCACCTTTCCCTTCCTTGTAACGTAATCATCCTCTCCTCCCTTCTAACGTAATCATCCTCTCCCCCATTGTAGTGTAATCATTCACTCCTCCCATGTAATGTAATCATCCTCTCTCCCTTGTAGTGTAATCATTCACTCTTCCCTTGTTATGTAATCATTCTCTTCTAACGTAATCATCATCTCCTTTCTTGAAACCTCCCTCTCCACCCTTATAATCTCTCTCCACCCATGTAATCTCCCTCTCCTTCCATGTAATCACTTTTCCCTCCACTGCCGTAATTAACATCACAGGTACCTAGGTTGATGAGTTTCATTATATTAAAGGCTCACAGCACAAACAAGTAGATGAGTAACATATAAGTGCAACACCTGACTAAATGTCACTTTATTGTTGACAATAAAAGACAATAGAGTCAATAAAGGACAACAAAGAGACATTCCCCACAGGAATGGACATGAAGGTGGTGGGACCTTCAATGTTGCCCAACCTGCCCCTGGTGCAGGGCAAGCGTGCACAGTGTACATGCCAACGTCTGGAGTAAAGCTGAAGCCAGCCGTTAGGGGATCAGAGTCGTTAAGAACCAGAGAGATTAAGAACAGGTGCCATTAAGGACCGAAGACTTTAAGGATTGGGGCCACTGAAAGTTGGGATTTTTAAAGACCAGTCGTTAAGGACCGGCGATGTGTGGGACCAGAGCCGATCACGAGCAGATCTGTTAAGGGCAAGTCCATTAAGGACCAGATTTGTTACGAACTAGTCCCATTAATAACCCGACTTGTTAAGGACCAGACCCGTTAATGACTAGAATGTAAAGAGCCAAATCTGTTAGGGACCACATTTGTTGAAGGCCCGATCTGTTAAATGCCACATCATTAAGGACCAGAACAATTATGGACCAGTTATGCAAAGAACTAGCGTAGTTAAGGTCTAAAGCATCTAACGACTGGCAATGTTGAGGACCAGAGCAATTAAGGAGCTGGTTAGGAACTAGCGTCGGTAATGACTGGTGAAGTAATATAGCGGGCACAAACTGGAGGTAGAATCTGATAAGTCGAGTATGAAGTAAGAGGAACTAGGGATAACAAAAAGTGCTTCACTGTATTAGCCGGCGTAGGTCAGTGTGTGTGTGTGTGTGTGTGTGTGTGTGTGTGTGTGTGTGTGTGTGTGTGTGTGTGTGTGTGTGTGTGTGTGTGTGTGTGTGTGCATGCTTGTGTCGTGCGTGCGTGCGCATGCATGTGTGCGTGTGAATGGGGATGTTAACAGGTCAGTGGTGTTGTGCTGATGGGGGACGGGGGGGATAAGGGAAGGGGAGGTGGCAGGCGACACGAAGTCTTCCCTTGAAGATCAATACAACCACCCGCGCGCACGCACATACACACACACACACACACACACACACACACACACACACAAACACGGCAAATGTAAAGCAAATGATGCAAAAAGAATAGATATATTAGAGAGAGAGGTTGTAAAATATCTTGAACAAGCTACACATATGATCAGGCAAATTGCTGCTAGAACGCAAATCCCTATAATAAATCATAAGAGGGAAGAAAAAGAGAATACCGGGTAGAGAACATAGCTTGGGTCGAGAGAGAGAGAGAGAGAGAGAGAGAGAGAGAGAGAGAGAGAGAGAGCAGGAATGAAATGCAAAAAAAAAGGAAGGGAAACAAAATATGAGGAGGGGCAGGTTTGAGGATGAGCGATGCAGCGGGAGTAGGAACAGCCTGAAGGAAGGATGAACGAAAACGAAGGAAAGAAATGAAAGGAATACGGGACAAGCCATTCAAACTGCGGACATCCCAGGAGAGAAGAATACTGAGCAGACGAGATGAAACTTGGTGTTGGGATCTTGACAACATAACAAGATGGTAACCATCAGGCAGGTGGGAATACAAAGAGAGGATTGAGATGAACACAAGGTAACCATGAGAACCAACCCCCAAACATTCTTCCTTTCTTCATTCTTCCTTCCTTCTTAATCCCTCAAGACAGGCGTCAGTAAACCTACGCTACATATTTCACATGGAGGGAGGTGGAGACGTTATTAGACAGGGACCAACTCCTGCTCCCTAGCTCTTTAATTTATACGATAATAGCAATAATTGTGATAATTTCTTAGTACACCACCGTGTATGTTACTCAACGCTTATAGCAGTAATTATATATATATATATATATATATATATATATATATATATATATATATATATATATATATATATATATATATATATATATATATATATATTTTTTTTTTTTTTTTTTTTTTTTTTTTTTCAACAAGTCGGCCGTCTCCCACCGAGGCAGGGTGACCCAAAAAAGAAAGAAAATCCCCAAAAAGAAAATACTTTCATCATCATTCAACACTTTCACCACACTCGCACATTATCACTGTTTTTTGCAGAGGTGCTCAGAATACAACAGTCTAGAAGCATACACATATAAAGATACACAACATATCCCTCCAAACTGCCAATATCCCAAACCCCTCCTTTAAAGTGCAGGCATTGTACTTCCCATTTCCAGGACTCAAGTCCGACTATATGAAAATAACCGGTTTCCCTGAATCCCTTCACTAAATATTACCCTGCTCACACTCCAACAGATCGTCAGGTCCCAAGTACCATTCGTCTCCATTCACTCCTATCTAACACGCTCACGCACGCTTGCTGGAAGTCCAAGCCCCTTACCCACAAAACCTCCTTTACCCCCTCTCTCCAACCCTATATATATATATATATATATATATATACACACACAAATAACCCGCACATAAAAGAGAGAAGCTTACGACGACGTTTCGGTCCGACTTGGACCATTGACAAAGTCGCACTAACCAGAAGTGGAGTAGGACGGCTATATATAGGCAGGAAGAGGTGATAGTGGTAGTAGTAGTAGTAGTAGTAGTAGTAGTAGTAGTAGTAGTAGTAGTAGTAGTAGTAGTAGTAGTAGTAGTAGTAGTAGAAGAAGAAGAAGAATGGTATATAATACCGACAAGATGAAATTAAGACACATGCGCAACACCCGGGCATCCCTATCGTAGACGTTTCGACATCCAGCCAGCCACTGGATGGCGAAACGTCCACAACAAAGACAACCAGACGCCGCACATGTTTATATATATTATATATATATATATATATATATATATATATATATATATATATATATATATATATATATATATATATATATATATATATATATATATATATATATAATATTGGTGAGAGAAGTGACGAGGACTGGTGAGGTACAAGGCTGACTATTTCAGGAGAGGAGGGCGGTGTGTGTTGACGACCATGTGAGCCAGGGGTTCGGCCACCCTCACTGTTTATGGTAGGAATGACTGATTCCAGTCATTTTCTTCTGTTCCTGTCTTTTTCATGGATAACAATGCTAATTCACACGCGAAGCTGTGTTACTGACTTTGTGGGGTGTTAATGGCATGACAAGCATATCTGTGATAATATTGGGGTGTACACAGATCCCTAGCCGACTCACCTACATACAGTTTATTTCAACTGCTGCCCTACAAGAGATGGTATGGAGATGCTTACATTCTCCCCAGAAGAGGTTTTAAGACTCTTAGTCCCAGTAGTATCTGACAGTGGTGGTGATGTAATTGGTTTTCCTTTGTAATCCACAAGCGTTCTTAGGTACCTTAGATATATGGACTATTACAGTTACTATTGATAACACCTCTGGGTGTTAATTATTCCACACTATCCTCCTACAATCACTATGAAGGTGACAGGAAAATGTAAACAGTAGAAGATCTCATATAATTTTGTGACACTCAACTCTCACAAAATTAGTTGCAGATTCTGAAAATCCTAACCTAGCAGCCTAAGAGAACACTTCTCTTGGGTTTAGTGTACTGGTGACACCAAAACTGAAAGACATCCTTCTTGTTTTTTGAGTTTACAGTAAACACTAAATTGAAAGGAGTAGAGACTACTGTATCTGTGTATCAAGAGGTTGAGGACAGGAAGAGTGTTATTATTTTCCTCTTGATAAGGTAACCTGGAAAAAGTGGTGCCTAGCAAAAAGTAGGCAATCAGGTCTGACCTAAGCAAGGTACCTCCAATACCCAGGGTACGGAGCCTTGAGCAACATCAGGGCAGCATCCCTGAAGAGCACCCCAGCAGTAAAAATACACGGGGAAAAGGTTGCAGTACCCCTGAAGAACACCTGGGGGATGCAGCAGGTAATCCGCACTCTGCAGCTGAACATTTAATGCAGATTTCCTCTTTTTTCTAGCAACAACTGGGGGAAGGGGGAATAAAGTCGTCATATTTAATCACGCGTTAATGCAACTTTTTCACTGACCACGGCTACAAAAATGGTTGGATATTCGTTTAACTGCCTCTGAAATGGCGTAATTCAAACATAATTATCAACAAGACTTTCTCCATTAAAACACGTCGACACATTCAAGAGTAATACCAACACCATGCACCGGTTGGTAATTTAACTGAGTATGTATGTTGGTGTTGTGATACATTGGATACATCCATTATCACACACATGCTGAGTGTTAGATATATACATTATAACACATACTCTTGAATATATCCATTACAAATGACAACACACACACACACACACACACACACACACAGGGCCAGGAGCTCGGACTCGACCCCCGCAACCTCAACTAGGTGAGTATCATAATTACTAATATCCTTATTATAAAGATGATATTACTTTTAATATGCATGTTTTCCTTATTTAATACATCTTTGTTTGCAAATGTTTGTTTACTTATAATTATCTTTGCCTTAAGTTACTTCCTGGGATCCTTGTTCTTGCAGCCTACTGTCTGACAAGGTCTCCTTGTTGTTGCTCTAATCATGTAAAATGTTGGTGACTGTAGATCGCAATCTGATATAGAAAGTTTAGTGGTGGGCAGCATTTTAGGTGTAACCTGACAGGTGATCACTTTAGACTTGTTGTATTGTGGTAAGTGAAACCTGGCTGATTATCGAAGACTTGTTGTATTGTGGTAAGTGAAACCTGGATGGTGGATACCGTAGACTTGTTGTATTGTGGTAAGTGAAACCTGGATGGTGGTTACCGTAGATTTTTTGTAGTGGTAAATGAAACCTAGATGGTAGTTACCGTAATTTGTTGTACTGTGGTACGTGAAACTTGGCTGGTGGTTACCGTAGAGTTGTTTTAGAATGGTAAGTTGAACCTGGCTAAAACAAACCACACTAAAACACACGTGTTAGTGTGGTAAGTTAAACCTGGCTGGTGTTTCCCGTGGAGCTGTTGTAGTATGTTATGTGAAACATGGCTGTTGATCCCCGTGGAGTTTTTGTAATGGTTGGTGGTTGCTGCAAAGTTGTTACAGATTGGTTAAGTGAAATTCGGCTGGTGAGTATGGTAGAATTGTGTTACGTGTGACGCAATATAATCACCCAGAGTGGAGCCCTTTACTGTGTGGCGCTACTAAATGTACCATCATGCAGTGTGGCTCCGTCACTCACAGTGTAACCACTCAGTGCTGTGTCAAGGGACCAGCTCCAAGCGGGTGCCAGGGGCGGACACTCACATCATTAATACCAAGAGAAAAACAAATAACAGAAAAACCTAACCTAAAGTGTTCTTTCCAATGAGTTACACAAGTAGAAAATACCAGAATTCTCTTCCACATGAAAAACAATTAAAAAACGAGAATGAACAGCAAGTGCAAGAAATAGTGTTGTAACTGTACGAGGTGAAACTGTGAAGACTGGACTGCACGAACATGTGTGTGCTGGTGAAGCTGCAAACAGCAACAGGAAACTACATGCTAGACAGCAGCAGCAGTGGGATACAGACAGCAGCAGCAGCTTGATACAAGCGCCAGCAGTGGGATGAAGACACCCACAGTGGGATACAGAAGCAAGTAGTGGGATACACACGCAGGTAGTGGAATACACACGCCAGCAGTGGGATGAAGACACCCACAGTGGGATACAGAAGCCAGTAGTGGGATATACACGCCGGTAGTGGAATACAGACAATAGCAGTGTTGCCGCAGTACCCAACACAGGCTGCGAAACACTAAATATATACAGTCATACCCCGTCCTACGTCATTAACTAGTCCCAAGAGCCGTGACGTAACCAGTCATTGACGTAAACCGGACGTAATGCCTTGAAATGAAGACAAACACCGTAAAACATGCGTAAATAACTCGAGAAAGAATATAACTATTGATAAACCTTAAAAAAACACTAAAACCACATTTTAGTCATATTTTTTTAAAAAATAATGAACACAGTTAAAAATTATGACGTAGGTGACGTTGCTGAGTGACGTAAAGTCGGATGTAAAACCGTTCGCTGAACTGAAATTTACTCTAGAAAAGTGACGTAAAGGCGTATTTGACGTAGGCCGAAATATCGTAAAGTGGGGTATAACTGTATATATAGCATCATAGAACAAAGACACACCCCTAAACATTGTCCCGAAGAATTAACCTAGAAGAAAAATGTGACGGACGCTTAAACAAGTTCTTAAAACATTACCTATAAAGCTGACAGCCTAAAGTGAATGCGATATATTTATCTACGTTAATTTAATGCTAAACTCACCTAAAAATGCTGCTGCAGGTAAAATAATAATAAACAAAATGTTATTACGTGGGGTGGAGTGAGCATATATACAGAGGTTAGGTTAGGTAAGGTTTGTCAGGAAACAGGACAAGTGTTTCTTGATGCGGGTCTTAAGTCATATAATGACCCACAGCCTTCCGCCGGCTACACAGGAAGGTTACAGGGGTTGCTCCAGCAGGCAAGCTGACCGGTAGCAGTAAGGGCTGGGAGGAGAGCTTTCTGAAATACTATCACTTATGTGTGAGGGGTAATTGACTTGTGCTCTCGCCTCCAATTAATAAGCACACTCATAAGTGTGTGTGTGTGTGTGTGTGCGTGTGTGAACAGAAGAGGTAACTTACTTGTGGTCTTGCCTCCCATGTCAATGATGCACTTGCATTCTCGGGCGATCTCGCGGTTGTTGAAGGGCCTCACCCTTACTGCCACCTTCACCGACGACATCTTCTCTCTGTAACACAATACAGAACACACATTAATGTTAACTCACTACTTACGTTTTACTACCACTCATGCCTCGCACTCGCCCAAAACTTGCAGCGGAGTAACTGCAACAACTCACTGGTAAAGCATTCAGCTCACAACCGAAAGAACTCGGGCTTAATTCTTGGACTCGCCATTACCTGTGGGCAGGTCTTCCCAGACATGTGACCTCCGTTCACCTATCAGTAAATGGGTAAGACTGTGTTAATAGACCGCCGTAGCTAGCATCATTGGGTGGTGAAGGCAGTATGCCTTAGAATTAGATACAGTGGGTTCTGAACTGAAGTAAGCTAACAGCTTTAAGGCTGTAAATTACAATGTGCACATCGTGGCATGTCCACATATGTGGCTTCACCTATGCTCAAATATGGCATTAGTGTTATACAGCTTCTATTATGAGTCAACACGTTATGAAGCACAAGTGACACAGACTTAAGGGATACTCAAGTGGAGAGTGTGTGTAAGGTAGATCACAGTACCACGATACAACACACACGCACACACACACACACACACACACACATACACACACACACACACACACACACACCTGTGTTCTCTCTACTTTATGTATAATCAATAAATCAACAACAACATGTTATACAAACGTTTGATTTCTAAATAATAGTTTAACCAGTCAGTTGTCAAAACAGCAACAAGTACACGTGGAAAATAATCACAATATAGCACAGATGTGAAAAAAAAGACTGATATGATATATGTTTAAGGCATCAGTGTGTTAGGTAGAAGTACGCCCGCTCTCCCATCACATTCTACACCATTAACTAG
This sequence comes from Cherax quadricarinatus, assembly GCF_038502225.1. NCBI lineage: Eukaryota > Metazoa > Arthropoda > Malacostraca > Decapoda > Parastacidae > Cherax > Cherax quadricarinatus. The sequence continues at coordinate 3,132,886 of NC_091298.1, read as the reverse complement.
TTAATATGTCTGTATTTTCCTCATTCTTCTTATAGCCTTCCTCATCTTCTTTCAACCTTCTTTACCATTCAACCTCTCTCACCTTTCATTCAACCCCCTCACCTTCTTGCAACCTCCTTCACATTCAGCCTACTCCTTCTTTCAATCACCGTGTCTTTTTGTCGAACCGTAACAATATTGCAGTAATACCACAAACACGTGATATTTTAAAATAGAATTCAAGTGTAATGAAAGACACACACATAACAAGGGATGTGGTGATGTGTGTCAATCACATTCTCAGGGAACACAAGCAAACCAGTAATAACATTAATCTTTATTTCTACAAGTACATGTACAAGGTATACAGGCCTAGCTGACATCATTGACATACTAATATACAGAAAGCCACTTGCTATGCAGAGCATTTCGAGCAAATTAGGTCAATTTTGTCCCAGGATCTGACCCACGCCAGTCGACAAACACCCAGGTACCTATTTTACTGATAGGTGAACATGGACAACAGGTGCCTAAACGAAACGCGTCCTAATGTTTCCAACCGTACCGGGGGTCGATCCCCGGACCTCAGTGTATGAGATGAATGCGCTAGCAATCGAGCTCCAGTAAAACCAGCAGGCCAGTACGTTTCCCGGCTTCGTAAGATTCACCCAAGTATAGTAGGTGCATTTTTATGCACACTAGGAAGGTTAGCATAGGCCTCTACTATGAGTACAAATGCATGTTTCTGCTGATGAATCTATCATCAGTGTTCGGTGAAAATGAGACCATGAGTGGTTTTCTGCAGAAGAGTCTAACATCTGAGAAAAGCACGTGAGGAAAACCTCTACTGGTGAACTTAATTGTGAGTACAGAGCACCGGTGTTTTTTTCAGCAAGTGTGTAAGAACACTGATCAAGTGCGAATCTCCATACCTGAAGCAGAAAGAAGTCAAACTTCTCCCGTAAAGCCAAGTAGAACTTCAAACTTATGAGCTACAGCATTTCCACTAACAGAGAAATGAGCGAATGAATATAGGAAGGATGTGAGGAAGGAAGAAAAGAAGGAGGTGAGGAAGGAAGAAAAGGAGGAGGTGAGGAAGAAATTTGTGGAAAAGAGGAAGAAAGGAAGCTGTGACATTTACGAAGTGCACTGACCCATGAGATCAGTTCAGTAATCCTGACCATAAAGTGGTAAATACGGAGAGAGAAAACCAAGTTAACACTACATAACAAAACTATAAACCTCATATACACACGAACAAGGACACAACCAAACATATAAACCACACACCACACGAACAAGGACACAACCAAACATATAAACCACACACCAGACGAACAAGGACACAACCAAACATATAAACCACACACCAGACGAACAAGGACACAACCAAACATATAAACCACACACCACACGAACAAGGACAAAACCAAACATATAAACCACACACCAGACGAACAAGGACACAACCAAACATATAAACCACACACCAGACGAACAAGGACACAACCAAACATATAAACCACACACCACACGAACAAGGACAAAACCAAACATATAAACCACACACCACACGAACAAGGACAAAACCAAACATATAAACCACACACCACACGAACAAGGACACAACCAAACATATAAACCACACACCACACGAACAAGGACAAAACCAAACATATAAACCACACACCACACGAACAAGGACACAAAACATATAAACCACACACCACACGAACAAGGACACAACCAAACATATAAACCACACACCACACGAACAAGGACAAAACCAAACATATAAACCACACACCAGACGAACAAGGACACAACCAAACATATAAACCACACACCACACGAACAAGGACAAAACCAAACATATAAACCACACACCACACGAACAAGGACACAACCAAACATATAAACCACACACCAGACGAACAAGGACACAACCAAACATATAAACCACACACCACACGAACAAGGACACAACCAAACATATAAACCACACACCAGACGAACAAGGACACAACCAAACATATAAACCACACACCACACGAACAAGGACACAACCAAACATATAAACCACACACCAGACGAACAAGGACACAACCAAACATATAAACCACACACCACACGAACAAGGACACAACGAAACATATAAACCACACACCAGACGAACAAGGACACAACCAAACATATAAACCACACACCAGACGAACAAGGACACAACCAAACATATAAACCACACACCACACGAACAAGGACACAACCAAACATATAAACCACACACCAGACGAACAAGGACACAACCAAACATATAAACCACACACCAGACGAACAAGGACACAACCAAACATATAAACCACACACCACACGAACAAGGACACAACCAAACATATAAACCACACACCAGACGAACAAGGACACAACCAAACATATAAACCACACACCACACGAACAAGGACACAACCAAACATATAAACCACACACCAGACGAACAAGGACACAACCAAACATATAAACCACACACCACACGAACAAGGACACAACCAAACATATAAACCACACACCAGACGAACAAGGACACAACCAAACATATAAACCACACACCAGACGAACAAGGACACAACCAAACATATAAACCACACACCACACGAACAAGGACACAACCAAACATATAAACCACACACCAGACGAACAAGGACACAACCAAACATATAAACCACACACCAGACGAACAAGGACACAACCAAACATATAAACCACACACCACACGAACAAGGACACAACCAAACATATAAACCACACACCACACGAACAAGGACAAAACCAAACATATAAACCACACACCAGACGAACAAGGACACAACCAAACATATAAACCACACACCAGACGAACAAGGACACAACCAAACATATAAACCACACACCAGACGAACAAGGACACAACCAAACATATAAACCACACACCACACGAACAAGGACAAAACCAAACATATAAACCACACACCACACGAACAAGGACAAAACCAAACATATAAACCACACACCACACGAACAAGGACACAAAACATATAAACCACACACCACACGAACAAGGACAAAACCAAACATATAAACCACACACCACACGAACAAGGACAAAACCAAACATATAAACCACACACCACACGAACAAGGACAAAACCAAACATATAAACCACACACCACACGAACAAGGACAAAACCAAACATATAAACCACACACCAGACGAACAAGGACACAACCAAACATATAAACCACACACCACACGAACAAGGACACAACCAAACATATAAACCACACACCACACGAACAAGGACACAACCAAACATATAAACCACACACCACACAAACAAGGACACAACCAAACATATAAACCACACACCACACGAACAAGGACACAACCAAACATATAAACCACACACCACACAAACAAGGACACAACCAAACATATAAACCACACACCACACAAACAAGGACATAACCAGATATAAGCCAAATAGACACACGAACGAAGACACAACCAAAATTATATACCATACACAAACATGGACACAACCAAACATATAAACCACATATATACATACGAACAAGGACTCACACAAACATCAACATTATTCCACTCAGTCGAAATAAAAGGAATGAAAGAAACTCTAATAGACTTAAGAGAACAAATTATTAAAGTCCATTCATGGCTGTTGCAAAACATCAACACACACATATATAAAAGTGCTATATAATTATAGGTAAGAACTAAACCCGTAGGGAAGGTCAAGCACTCACCTAGGAAATGAGAGGGATATAAGATTTAATCTCAGGGAAGGGTTTCTCAAATTCCTTGAATCAAGAGCTCTTCAGTACCAAACCTCCAATCTTCGTTGATGACAAGTGCCACAAAACATCGCTCCGAACTATGTACATAGAGCAATATATACATACCTGTCTGTATTAAGTACAGCATTCTTAACAGAATGAAACATCACACTGTGTGTTGTCTACAAAACACTAGACACTTTTGTTTACTGAGTACTTTTAATATAAGAGGTTTAAGATCATCAATGTGATGCTTCCATTTTCAACTTGCTACTGTGATGACCAACACAATCACTTCGATGATTGTTATTTAATACATTCTTCAATATCAACCAAAAAATCTGATATAGAACAATTATCTTTCAATATTTGTTCTTACTGGGTATACCGTACCCGGGTATAAGGGATAAAGGCTATTTCTAGAAATAGAAGTATACCTAGAGAGGTATACTTCTATTTTTAGAAGTATATCTGTCTAGGTATACCACCCACCAGGAGGAGCACCTAGCCAGCACAACAATCAAGACTGACGCCATGCTAGGTTGTTCACTCTCAAATATCAACTTCACTCATCCTCAGGAATACACAAGTTTATGTCAACGACACTGTGCCACAATGTAATCCATGAGCTTTACCACAACCTGCCCTGGCAGCAGGGCCGGCAGCCACATCACCCAACTCCAGGGGCTACACTACTACCCTTGCTAGAAGATTTTTATGCTATTATCCCTGCCAGCAAGGGCTTTGCCACCAGCATAACTAACAGCAGCAGCCTCTGCTGCTAGCTTCCCTGCTAGCAAGGACCACCACCTGACCTGTCAAGGGACAACAAACAACACAGGGTGTACAGAAGAAAACACCAGTGTCTGCCAGCCCCACCTGCTCTATCGCACATAAATTACTGTGCCCACAGTTACTGATTCAACTCTTACCCTCACTCTTCCTTTCACTCTCACTCTCACTCGCTACTGCCTCTCAGACACACTCCCTTCACTCACTATCTTCCAGACACTACCCTCACTACTGTCTCCCAGACACACTCACCTCAAGACTGTCTCCCGGACACACTCACCTCAAGACTGTCTCCCGGACACACTCACCTCAAGACTGTCTCCCAGACACACTCACCTCAAGACTGTCTCCCGGACACACTCACCTCAAGACTGTCTCCCGGACACACTCACCTCAAGACTGTCTCCCAGACACACTCACCTCAAGACTGTCTCCCAGACACACCTCACTACTGTCTCCCAGACACACTCACCTCACTACTGTCTCCCAGACACACTCACCTCAAGACTGTCTCCCAGACACACCCAACTTAAGATTGTCTCCCAGACACACCCAACTTAAGATTGTCTCCCAGACACACCCACCTCAAGACTGTCTCCCAGACACACCCAACTTAAGATTGTCTCCCAGACACACCCAACTCAAGATTGTCTCCCAGACACTCTCGCGTCACTACTGTCTCCTAGACACACTCACCTCAATACTGTCTCCCAGACACTCTCACCTCACTACTGTCTCCCAGACACTCTCACCTCACTATTGTCTCCCAGACACTCTCACCTCACTACTGTCTCCCAGACATTCCCACCTCACTACTGTCTCCCAGACACACTCACCTCACTGTCTCCCAGACACTCTCACCTCACTACTGTCTCCCAGACACTCTCACCTCACTACTGTCTCCCAGACACTCTCACCTCACTACTGTCTCCCAGACACACTCACCTCACTACTGTCTCCCAGACACACTCACCTCACTACTGTCTCCCAGACACTCTCTTCACCATTGTCTCCCAGACACACTCACCTCAAGACTGTCTCCCAGACACACTCACCTCAAGACTGTCTCCCAGACACACTCACCTCAAGACTGTCTCCCAGACACACTCACCTCAAGACTGTCTCCCAGACACACTCACCTCAAGACTGTCTCCCAGACACTCTCCTCACTATTACTGTCTCCCAGACACTCTCCTCACTATTACTGTCTCCCAGATACTCTCCTCACCACTATCACCATCAACACTCCCTCACCATGACAGTCTGGTCTGGCAGCTTCTTTCCTGCTCCCCAAACCAATTTCCTTTTTATCCCACCCAGTCCTACACATCTTCCTCTTCCTCGACCCTCCCACCTCCCTCTTCTCTGTCCCTCCCCTTCTCTCTACCCCTCCCTCTTCTCTGTCCCCTCCCTTTCCTCTCTCCCCCCTCCTCTCATCCCCCTCCCTCCACGTCCAGGAAACCATGACTCACCAACCTTTCCCTGCAGCTGCGGCACCCAAAGCCTGACTGGCTCTCTCTCTCTCTCTCTCTCTCTCTCTCTCCCTCCCTCTCTTTCTAGTTATATATATATATATATATATATATATATATATATATATATATATATATATATATATATATATATATATATATATATATATATATATATATATATATAGTTGTGTGTGTGTGCAAAACAACCACGGGGGTGGGGAAGTTGAATGATAGCTCTAGGCCTTTCGTGTTGCAATCAACACATCTTGAGCTTGCAGTGTTGCAGTAAGGAGGATGAGGTCCAAACAGATACAATCACAGGGAACGCCTGTGATTGTATTTGCTTTTACCTCGTCCTCCTTACTGCAACACTGCAAGCTCCTGATGGTGCGTTGATTGCAACACGAAAGATCCAGAGATACCATTCAAGTGTGTGTGTGTGTGTGTGTGTGTGTGTGTGTGTGTGTGTGTGTGTGTGTGTGTGTGTGTGTGTGTGTGTGTGTGTGTGTGTGTGTGAACATACAGCTCTTGAGAAACATGAAGAAGTGAGGATTTTTGCATGCAATAGCTGTATTTCCTCACATCAGAAAGCAGTATCAAGGCACACCCGTCTTGAAGGGAGAGTAAAGCAGTATCAAGGCACACCCGTCTTGAAGGGAGAGTAAAGCAGTATCAAGGCACACCCGTCTTGAAGGGAGAGTAAAGCAGTATCAAGGCACACCCGTCTTGAAGGGAGAGTAAAGCAGTATCAAGGCACACCTGTCTTGAAGGGAGAGGTGATGTTAGAGAGCAACGGTGTACTACTCGACCACTGTCTGATGAGTGACACATATGTGTAACAACACTACGGCGTCTTTATTGTTGACTGAAACGTTTCACCTATACGGTAGACTTCATCAGTTAAATAACTTGTTGCAGTAACGGTACTGTGACTTATTGCACTAACGGTACTGTGACTTACTGCAGTAACGGTACTGTGACTTACTGCAGTAAAGGTAATGTGGACTTGTAGTCACGGTACCGTGATTGCAACATCTACCGTCTTCATAGACTCACTAACCTGCGGTAGACATATACTGACGAGCGAGGTACGTGCAACACTGGTAATCTTTACTGATGAAAGGTTTGGCTTGCGTTGCAGGCTTCATCAGTCGAATGCTGAGATGACTCTCACTGCTGGACACACCAGACTTGCTGCAACACGCAGTACATCAAGAAATTTTACTTACATAAATACATTAAGGATCACTGGTGGTCTTTTGGCGTATTTATCCAAGTGAAATTTCCCAACAGTCTGTCTCTGTTTCTCTCTCTCTCTCTCACCAGCATCACCACACCATTATCCCACATTAACATTCAACATTGTTATCTCTTACCGCCCGCACTACCATCACTATTAATTAGGTCGACATTACCCATATAATACTGAAATATATGAGTGTGTTTGTGGCGGCGCTGCTGGTGGATGCTGGTGGCTGGAGGTCATGCAGAGGACGGTGGCACAGCAACCTGCTCTGCTGGTGGTGGTGGCAGCAACACCAACACCAGAAGTAGCAACAGCAGCATCAGAAATAGGAACAGCGACAGCAATAGGAATAACAGCAGTAGTTACAACAGCAGCAACATTATTATATAATAAAAAAGCGCTAAACCCACTAGGGTCATACAGCGCTGCAGCAACAGCAGCAGTAGCAATAGCAACAACTGTAACAACAGCAGCGGGTGGCGGAGGCTGAGAAAGCGGAGGTAACAGCTGGTGGCGGCGGCAGGAACATCAGATGGCGGAGGTCGCAGAGAATGATGATGCCAGCACCATATGGTTGCAGAGGCAGCAGCAGCTGATGAAGTGGGTGGCAACAGAAAATGGTCGCGCTTTCTCTGCCATCATAAGTGGTAGTACCAACCTCGTCAAGCACAGTGTGGCACCCAAGACAATAAGCACGAATCGTACAATGTAGGTTAACAGTGATGGGAATGGCGATAACGTCAGCAGCAGCAGCAGCAGCAGACGGTGACGGAGGCAGCAGCAAGAGCAATGATGGCGGAGGTACGAGCAACGCATGAGATAAAAGGGGAATGATAACGCTGATGTAAACATGTGCTGGAAGAATCGTCTGTAAGTCACAGAGGTAAACAAATGGTTGATAACAGCAGGTGGAGATAAAGATGGTAGCAGCTGGAAGAGCATATTGATGGGGAAGGAGAAGCAAAGGCCGGCGCCAGGCAGGACCACCATCAGAAGTCGATATCGATCAGCAGGTGGTGCGAGGAGACCTGGAGATCTGCAGGAGGGCCGCGGGGACACCCACTCCTCCACCTGCACTCTCCCTTACACTTTTCACCACCTACACACACTTATCACTTAGAAGAGCCACCAAGAAGAATAGTTATAATATTTGTACTAAACTCATATAGGTCATTCAGTGTAGTGAATGCCAGAGACCCGATCCTCTAGTAAGTCTAGTTTAAGTGATAAATAAGGTAGCGTGTCTACCAAAGAGAGGGATATGGATACAATTACAATAAAAAAAAATCTAGTAGACTGGATCAGTCTACTAGACAGGCTTCAAATTTGAATAGATTAGAAAGATGTGTGTGTGTGTGTGTGTGTGTGTGTGTGTGTGTGTGTGTGTGTGTGTGTGTGTGTGTGTGTGTGTGTGTGTGTGTGTGTGTGTGTGTGTGTGTGTGTGTGTGTGTGTGTTTCACCTTGCTTTCCAGCAAACGTCACAAAGCTGGTCAGCTCCAAGATTCATTATTACTATTACAGTCATGTGGAGAGAGCTACACATGTAGGTGTTATACAGCGTCTAGGTGAAGGGGAGACTAGAAAGCAATCAGTTTCGGTCCAAAGAAAAGGAAACCAGGGGTGATTTCTTGGCTCAAGAGTCCCTCACCAACATCAAGGATCCTCCCTTGAGGGGGCTGGAATCTTCAACATATTCCAGCTACTTCAATGATCAGTGACGATCTTCTCCAACAGACATCACACATCTGAGAAAACCATCCAGATAACTACAAACAACATAATACAATCCATAAGATCCTACGAACTTGAACAATGAACCAGTAGATCAGTCAGAATTTGTCGACGATTAAGAATTTATCAACTAGTATGGCCAATTCATTTAGCAGTTGGCTAATATAGTTACGACACATCCATCAACCTATCTACCCACCCTGTGCCAAGAATCCTGGCAAGTTCATAATGGCCAGTAACCACACGTTAACCAAAGTTCATGCTCACTTCTGTTTTTACAAATTAGTTCAAAAGTGCAGCAAATTATTAATATTATATCTCATGCGCTGCATGACTTCCATGCAGCGCATGAGAGATGCAAGGCAATGAGATTTGATCCAATGAAAGTGACAGCAACAATTCCTTGGATCAAGAACAGTTGACTAGCGCCTAAACGCCTACTTAAAAGGAGTAATAAAGGCAAACGGTGGTAAAAGAACCTAAAGAAAAACAAAAGGAGCAAAATGTAGAAGTGCAGACAACTGAGAGGGATAACGAAACACAAATACCAACAGAAGAAAACCAAGAGAGATAACGAAACACAAATACCAACCGAAGAAAACCAAAAGAGATAACGAAACACAAATACCAACAGAAGAAAACCAAGAGAGATAACGAAACACAAATACCAACCGAAGAAAACCAAGAGAGAACGAAACACAAATATCAACAGAATGAAACCAAGAGATAACGAAACACAAATACTAGAAGTTAGTGCAACAAGAGAAAGGGGAGATAATTTGAGTGCTCATCATTCGAATAACAAAATGCATATGAGAACAGCTTGTGAGATAAGTTGAGTAAGGTTGTGGGGCCACTGCGCACCACCATCTGGCACACCATTGATTTACTGCTTGTGAATGGTGAGGTGAAGCCTGTGTGTCAGCATACTGACACGATGGTGAGGTGAAGCCTGTGTCAGCATACTGACACGATGGTGAGGTGAAGCCTGTGTCAGCATACTGACACGATGGTGAGGTGAAGCCTGTGTCAGTATACTGACACGATGGTGAGGTGAAGCCTGTGTCTGTATACTGACACGATGGTGAGGTGAAGTCTGTGTCAGCATACTGACACGATGGTGAGGAAGCCTGTGACAGCATACTGACACGATGGTGAGGTGAAGCCTGTGTGTCAGCACCACACTGACACGATAGTGAGGTGAAGCCTGTGTCAGCACCATACCGATACGATGGTGAGGTGAAGCCTGTGTGTCAGCACCATACTTGACACGATGGTGAGGTGAAGTCTGTGTCATCACCACACTGACACTCAGTAAGGGCACTGACTCAGTCACGATGTTCGTATCATCATATTGGAGAGAGCTGAGGGAGTGAAGACTGCGAGGTGTTCAGTACCTTACGACAGATGAAGGTGTTCAGTCTCTCAGGATAGATGGAAGGTGTTCAGTCCCTCTGAATAGATGTAAGGTGTTCAGTCCCTCAGAATAGATGTAAGGTGTTCAGTCCCTCAGAATAGATGTAAGGTGTTCAGTCCCTCAGAATAGATGTAAGGTGTTCAGTCTCTCAGAATAGATGGAAGGTGTTCAGTCCCTCAGAATAGATAGAAGGTATTCAGTCCCTCAGGATAGATGGAAGGTATTCAGTCCCTCAGGATAGATGGAAGGTGCTCAGTCCCTCAGGATAGATGGAAGGTGTTCAGTCCCTCAGGATAGATGGAAGGTGTTCAGTCCCTCAGGATAGATGGAAGGTGTTCAGTCCCTCAGAATAGATGGAAGGTGTTCAGTCCCTCAGAATAGATAGAAGGTATTCAGTCCCTCAGGATAGATGGAAGGTATTCAGTCCCTCAGGATAGATGGAAGGTGTTCAGTCCCTCAGGATAGATGGAAGGTGTTCAGTCCCTCAGGATAGATGGAAGGTGTTCAGTCCCTCAGGATAGATGGAAGGTGTTCAGTCCCTCAGGATAGATGGAAGGTGTTCAGTCCCTCAGGATAGATGGAAGGTGTTCAGTCTCTCAGGATAGATGGAAGGTGTTCAGTCCCTCAGGATAGATGGAAGGTGTTCAGTCCCTCAGGATAGATGGAAGGTGTTCAGTCCCTCAGGATAGATGGAAGGTGTCCAGTCCCTCAGGATAGATGGAAGGTGTTCAGTCCCTCAGGATAGATGGAAGGTGTTCAGTCCCTCAGGATAGATGGAAGGTGTTCAGTCCCTCAGGATAGATGGAAGGTGTTCAGTCCCTCAGGATAGATGGAAGGTGTTCAGTCCCTCAGGATAGATGGAAGGTGTTCAGTCCCTCAGGATATCATGTGGGAGTTCGATACGTGGATAGGGTAAAGTAATACTCACGTAGGCTGGTAGTACGTATAATTACAGATAATGTGGGGAGTGCCCACCAGCCTGCCTATCTCCTTGCTCACTCTCGTATAACTGACTGGCCGCCCACCGTACCCATATGTGAGGGGGTCTTTGAATACTGCTGTGGTCAGCACAATTGAATACAGACAGCGACTCAGGCAGAGACGGTTGGTAGTGAGTCATCTACTGGTACACTGGTTACTGGTAACTGGTTACTACTACTGAGAAGGATAGATGGAAGGCGTTCAGTCCCTTAGGATAGATGGAAGGTGTTCAGTCCCTCAGGGTAGATGGAAGGTGTTCAGTCCCTCAGGATAGATGGAAGGTGTTCGGTCCCTCAGGATAGATGGAAGGTGTTCAGTCCCTCAGGATAGATGGAAGGTGTTCAGTCCCTCAGGATAGATGGAAGGTGTTCAGTCCCTCAGGATAGATGGAAGGTGTTCAGTCCCTCAGGATATCATGTGGGAGTTCGATACGTGGATAGGGTAAAGTAATACTCACGTAGGCTGGTAGTACGTATAATTACAGATAATGTGGGGAGCGCCCACCAGCCTGCCTATCTCCTTGCTCACTCTCGTATAACTGACTGGCCGCCCACAGTACCCATATGTGAGGGGGTCTTTGAATACTGCTGTGGTCAGCACAATTGAATACAGACAGTGACTCAGGCAGAGACGGTTGGTAGTGAGTCATCTACTGGTACACTGGTTACTGGTAACTGGTTACTACTACTGAGAAGGATAGATGGAAGGCGTTCAGTCCCTTAGGATAGATGGAAGGTGTTCAGTCCCTCAGGGTAGATGGAAGGTGTTCAGTCCCTCAGGATAGATGGAAGGTGTTCGGTCCCTCAGGATAGATGGAAGGTGTTCAGTCCCTCAGGATAGATGGAAGGCGTTCAGTCCCTCAGGATAGATGGAAGGTGTTCAGTCCCTCAGGATAGATGGAAGGTGTTCAGTCCCTCAGGATAGATGGAAGGTGTTCAGTCCCTCAGGATAGATGGAAGGTGTTCAGTCCCTCAGGATAGATGGAAGGTGTTCAGTCCCTCAGAACAGATGGAAAGTGTTCAATTCCACAGTTTTGATCACCGTCATCAGTTCACAAGTGTTCACACGTGAACACTACTTTTCAACATACCGCTGGATTTTGATCATGCTACCATAAGGTGAAAATAAATAACAGAAAATCAGTCACCAAAGACTTAATACCCCCACACCATGATTGATTAAAATGACTGAGAAGCACTAAACCTGTAAGGGCCCTACAGCTCATGGAGAATGGGAGGTAATCAGGTCTGATCCAATTCCTTGGATCAAAAGCTCCTCACAATCAAGACTGTGATTATACTGTTGAGAGACAACTGGAAAGGTCTCGGCGGCGTGGCGGCGGCGACGACGACGACGGCGGCGGCAGCGGCAGCGGCGGCGGTGGCAGCGGCAACAGCAATAGTAACCGCAGTAATTGTAACAACAGAAGTGGTAGAAGTATATTTATGAGGAAGCGCTAAACTCGTAGGGCCATACAGCGCTTGAGAAAAAAGATTGGATCTACGGAAGAACAGCATCAATTTATGGAATGAAGAGCTTGTGAGCAGCATCAGTGATCTGAGAGCAGCAGCAGTGATCTGAGAGCAGCATCAGTGATCTGAGAGCAGCATCACAGGACCTAGAACTTAGTATTACTCTCTATTACTAAGTGGCTTTATACGACGCCTGTAAACCCACTCTTAGGATCACTCTGACTCTAAACAAGTGACACACACACAATACACTCTGACAAGTCATTTAAATGTTTTGAATGTAATTATAGGTGTTAATCCTATGTCATAAATACAGACTGCCTCTGTAGTCACTGGCCGAACAGGAACTTCCAAGTACAGATAATCAATGAGAAGTGTAAAATATTATTTGATCGGTAACACAAACCTCCATCTCAAAAATCGAACATTTAAATTTGTAACAAGAATACAACACTCTGCATCGTTAGGAGCTATGTAATGTTACAATACTGCATAGCTCCAGACGACGCACGAGAGTGCGAAAGATCTTGAGCTCATAATTTCTCTCCCATTGTTGCTTGTTTGGCATTGTTGAAATCGCCTGACTGCGATTGTGCTGCACACAAGCGCGCACACACAATAATATATATATATATATATATATATATATATATATATATATATATATATATATATATATATATATATATATATATATATATTTATTATTTTATTTTTTTTATTATCACACCGGCCGATTCCCACCAAGGCAGGGTGGCCCGAAAAAGAAAAACTTTCACCATCATTCACTCCATCACTGTCTTGCCAGAAGGGTGCTTTACACTACAGTTTTTAAACTGCAACATTAACACCCCTCCTTCAGAGTGCAGGCACTGTACTTCCCATCTCCAGGACTCAAGTCCGGCCTGCCGGTTTCCCTGAATCCCTTCATAAATGTTACTTTGCTCACACTCCAACAGCACGTCAAGTATTAAAAACCATTTGTCTCCATTCACTCCTATCAAACACGCTCACGCATGCCTGCTGGAAGTCCAAGCCCCTCGCACACAAAACCTCCTTTACCCCCTCCCTCCAACCCTTCCTAGGCCGACCCCTACCCCGCCTTCCTTCCACTACAGACTGATACACTCTTGAAGTCATTCTGTTTCGCTCCATTCTCTCTACATGTCCGAACCACCTCAACAACCCTTCCTCAGCCCTCTGGACAACAGTTTTGGTAATCCCGCACCTCCTCCTAACTTCCAAACTACGAATTCTCTGCATTATATTCACACCACACATTGCCCTCAGACATGACATCTCCACTGCCTCCAGCCTTCTCCTCGCTGCAACATTCATCACCCACGCTTCACACCCATATAAGAGCGTTGGTAAAACTATACTCTCATACATTCCCCTCTTTGCCTCCAAGGACAAAGTTCTTTGTTTCCACAGACTCCTAAGTGCACCACTCACTCTTTTTCCCTCATCAATTCTATGATTCACCTCATCTTTCATAGACCCATCTGCTGACACGTCCACTCCCAAATATCTGAATACGTTCACCTCCTCCATACTCTCTCCCTCCAATCTGATATTCAATCTTTCATCACCTAATCTTTTTGTTATCCTCATAACCTTACTCTTTCCTGTATTCACCTTTAATTTTCTTCTTTTGCACACCCTACCAAATTCATCCACCAATCTCTGCAACTTCTCTTCAGAATCTCCCAAGAGCACAGTGTCATCAGCAAAGAGCAGCTGTGACAACTCCCACTTTGTGTGTGATTCTTTATCTTTTAACTCCACGCCTCTTGCCAAAACCCTCGCATTTACTTCTCTTACAACCCCATCTATAAATATATTAAACAACCACGGTGACATCACACATCCTTGTCTAAGGCCTACTTTTACTGGGAAAAAATTTCCCTCTTTCCTACATACTCTAACTTGAGCCTCACTATCCTCGTAAAAACTCTTCACTGCTTTCAGTAACCTACCTCCTACACCATACACTTGCAACATCTGCCACATTGCCCCCCTATCCACCCTGTCATACGCCTTTTCCAAATCCATAAATGCCACAAAGACCTCTTTAGCCTTATCTAAATACTGTTCACTTATATGTTTCACTGTAAACACCTGGTCCACACACCCCCTACCTTTCCTAAAGCCTCCTTGTTCATCTGCTATCCTATTCTCCGTCTTACTCTTAATTCTTTCAATTATAACTCTACCATACACTTTACCAGGTACACTCAACAGACTTATCCCCCTATAATTTTTGCACTCTCTTTTATCCCCTTTGCCTTTATACAAAGGAACTATGCATGCTCTCTGCCAATCCCTAGGTACCTTACCCTCTTCCATACATTTATTAAATAATTGCACCAACCACTCCAAAACTATATCCCCACCTGCTTTTAACATTTCTATCTTTATCCCATCAATCCCGGCTGCCTTACCCCCTTTCATTTTACCTACTGCCTCACGAACTTCCCCCACACTCACAACTGGCTCTTCCTCACTCCTACAAGATGTTATTCCTCCTTGCCCAATACACGAAATCACAGCTTCCCTATCTTCATCAACATTTAACAATTCCTCAAAATATTCCTTCCATCTTCCCAATACCTCTAACTCTCCATTTAATAACTCTCCTCTCCTATTTTTAACTGACAAATCCATTTGTTCTCTAGGCTTTCTTAACTTGTTAATCTCACTCCAAAACTTTTTCTTATTTTCAACAAAATTTGTTGATAACATCTCACCCACTCTCTCATTTGCTCTCTTTTTACATTGCTTCACCACTCTCTTAACTTCTCTCTTTTTCTCCATATACTCTTCCCTCCTTGCATCACTTCTACTTTGTAAAAACTTCTCATATGCTAACTTTTTCTCCCTTACTACTCTCTTTACATCATCATTCCACCAATCGCTCCTCTTCCCTCCTGCACCCACTTTCCTGTAACCACAAACTTCTGCTGAACACTCTAACACTACATTTTTAAACCTACCCCATACCTCTTCGACCCCATTGCCTATGCTCTCATTAGCCCATCTATCCTCCAATAGCTGTTTATATCTTACCCTAACTGCCTCCTCTTTTAGTTTATAAACCTTCACCTCTCTCTTCCCTGATGCTTCTATTCTCCTTGTATCCCATCTACCTTTTACTCTCAGTGTAGCTACAACTAGAAAGTGATCTGATATATCTGTGGCCCCTCTATAAACATGTACATCCTGAAGTCTACTCAACAGTCTTTTATCTACCAATACATAATCCAACAAACTACTGTCATTTCGCCCTACATCATATCGTGTATACTTATTTATCCTCTTTTTCTTAAAATATGTATTACCTATAACTAAACCCCTTTCTATACAAAGTTCAATCAAAGGGCTCCCATTATCATTTACACCTGGCACCCCAAACTTACCTACCACACCCTCTCTAAAAGTTTCTCCTACTTTAGCATTCAAGTCCCCTACCACAATTACTCTCTCACTTGGTTCAAAGGCTCCTATACATTCACTTAACATCTCCCAAAATCTCTCTCTCTCCTCTGCATTCCTCTCTTCTCCAGGTGCATACACGCTTATTATGACCCACTTCTCGCATCCAACCTTTACTTTAATCCACATAATTCTTGAATTTACACATTCATATTCTCTTTTCTCCTTCCATAACTGATCATTTAACATTACTGCTACCCCTTCCTTTGCTCTAACTCTCTCAGATACTCCAGATTTAATCCCATTTATTTCCCCCCACTGAAACTCTCCTACCCCCTTCAGCTTTGTTTCGCTTAGGGCCAGGACATCCAACTTCTTTTCATTCATAACATCAGCAATCATGTGTTTCTTGTCATCCGCACTACATCCACGCACATTTAAGCAACCCAGTTTTATAAAGTTTTTCTTCTTCTCTTTTTTAGTAATTGTATACAGGAGAAGGGGTTACTAGCCCATTGCTCCTGGCATTTTAGTCGCCTCATACGACACGCATGGCTTACGGAGGAAAGATTCTTTTCCACTTCCCCATGGACAATAGAAGAAATAAAAAAGAACAAGAGCTATTTAGAAAAAAGAGAAAAACCTAGATGTATGTATATATATATATATGCATGTGCGTGTCTGTGAAGTGTGACCAAAGTGTAAGTAGGAGTAGCAAGATATCCCTGTTATCTTAGCGTGTTTATGAGACAGAAAAAGAAACCAGCAATCCTACCATCATGCAAAACAGTTACAGGTTTTTGTTTCACAGTCATCTGGCAGGACGGTAGTACTTCCCTGGGTGGTTGCTGTCTACCAACCTACTACCAATACTACCAACCTACTACCTATATATATATATATATATATATATATATATATATATATATATATATATATATATATA
Source organism: Cherax quadricarinatus (assembly GCF_038502225.1). Classification (NCBI taxonomy): domain Eukaryota; kingdom Metazoa; phylum Arthropoda; class Malacostraca; order Decapoda; family Parastacidae; genus Cherax; species Cherax quadricarinatus. The sequence continues at coordinate 3,115,580 of NC_091298.1, read as the reverse complement.
TATATATATATATATATATAATGCAAAACAACCACGAGGGAAGTTGAATGATAGTTCTAGGCCTTTCGTGTTGCAATCAACACATCAGGAGTTTGCAGTGTTGTAGAAATGAGTATGAAGTCCAAGGAAATTAGTTTAGGAGAACGTTCTAATTTATTCGAAGTAGATCATTCCTCGGAACTAATCTGCCTGGACTTCCTACTCATTTCTTCAACACTGGAAACTCGTGATGATTGCAACACGAAAGGTCTAGAGTTATTATCCGCTATTTAACTCTCCCTATGGTTGTTTTGCATCTTGTATAGATTGTTCGTGATTGTGTGTGCTCACCTAGTCGTGGTTGCAGGGTTCGAGTCACAGCTCCTGGCCCGGCCTCTTCACGGGTCGCTACTAGGTCACTCTCTTTGCTCCTTGAGTTTTATCATACCTCTTCTTAAAGGTATGTATGGATTCTGCCTCCACTACATCACGTGTGTGTGTGTGTGTGTGTGTGTGTGTGTGTGTGTGTGTGTGTGTGTGTGTGTGTGTGTGTGTGTGTGTGTGTGTGTGTGTGTGTGTGTGTGTGTGCATTCAATCCTGAACGTACGTATCATTTAGGTGTCCCTCGTGCTTGTTCTAGATCTCTCCTGCCTTGAATGGATCAGTCAATATCAGTTTTCTAGAGAGAGCACAAGTGGTTTTAATATCATCATTAATATTATTTCTCTTTGTTTTAAAGGTTCTCATTGGCGATCCTGCCATTTTTCAGGCCTTTGTGACATTATTACACCAGTCATTTACACGTTCCTTTTGTTCTATAAGATGGTTTTGTGCTTCACATGCAGTGCTCCCTATAAATTCTTCATTCTCTCCATATCTCTGCAGTTATAATTTGTTACCATTTAACATATTACTCATTGCCACTGAAAGACTATTGATACCAGCTCGCCTCTTTCTCGTTTCTTCTACCAAAGCAACTGTCACGATACTTTTGGAATCATCCACAAAGGACATTTATTATTATTATAATCAAAAAGAAGCGCTAAGCCCACAAAGGACAATACGAAGTTGAAGCTGAGAATGAGGAACAGCACGAGGCCAGGACCGCGCCTTGGGGTACTAAACTTTTCACTTCACCAAGGCTAGATTTTGCTTCTATCACTGCTGTGACTTATGTTAAAAGAAGTGAACGTCCATTTTTCCTATTTCATTTTAAAAGTTATAACTTCATAATCGCAACTGTTAAATGCTTCAGCGAAATCTGTGCAGAAAACTGAGTCTTGGGATTCTTCCAAATGCATCGTAATTCATTTATAACGATCTAGTATTTGTAACGAGAATGATCGTCTGCTCTAAATCCATGTTGACCA